>NW_028319427.1:1002500-1112500 GCF_062004578.1 Staurois parvus
AAGGAAGAAGACTCCAGAGCACTCCACTATTGAAGGAAAAACATGAAAAAGTCAGACTGGAATTTGCTAAAATGCATATTGACAAGCCAGAACACTTCTGGGAGAATGTCCTGTGAACAGATGAGACAAAACTGGAGCTTTTTTGGCAAGTCACACCAGCTCAATGTTCACAGATGAAAAAAAGAGGCTTCCAAAAGAAATACAGTAACTACAGGGGACATGGAGGAGGTTTGTCTATGTTATGGGGCTACTTTGCTGCATCTGGGCATGGTGAGATCTCAAGACTGTCAAGGAATTCTGGAGCGAAAGGTACTGCTCAGTGTCAGAACGTTCTCAGTAGAACATCATGGGTCCCCCAAAAGGAAAGTGACCCAAAACACACAACTAATAGTACTGAAGATGACTAAAGACAAAACACTAGGCTAGCCTTAAGTGGCCTTCCATCTGGATCCCATTGAATGCCTGTGGAAAGAGCTGAAGCTTGCAGTGTGGAGAAGACACACTTTAAACCTGAGACATCTGGAGCAGTTTGTTCAAGAAGAGTTGGCCAAGCTACCCGTTGGTAGGTGCAGAGGTCTCATTGAGAGCTTCAGAAATCGCTTGTATGTGGTGATTGCCTCTAAAGGCAATAATTACGTTTATCGTTCTTTCTCAGTAGAACATCATGGGTCCCCCAAAAGGAAAGTGACACAAAACACACAACTAATAGTACTGAAGATGACTAAAGACAAAACACTAGGCTAGCCTTAAGTGGCCTTCCATTTGGATCCCAATGAATGCCTGTGGAAAGAGCTGAAGCTTGCAGTCTGGAGAAGGCACACTTTAAACCTGAGACATCTGGAGCAGTTTGTTCAAGAAGAGTTGGCCAAGCTACCCGTTGGCAGGTGTAGAGGTCTCATTGAGAGCTTCAGAAATCGCTTGTATGCGGTGATTGCCTCTAAAGGCAATAATTACGTTTATCGTTCTTTCTCAGTAGAACATCATGGGTCCCCCAAAAGGAAAGTGACCCAAAACACACAACTAATAGTACTGAAGATGGACTAAAGACAAAACACTAGGCTAGCCTTAAGTGGCCTTCCATCTGGATCCCATTGAATGCCTGTGGAAAGAGCTGAAGCTTGCAGTGTGGAGAAGACACACTTTAAACCTGAGACATCTGGAGCAGTTTGTTCAAGAAGAGTTGGCCAAGCTACCCGTTGGTAGGTGCAGAGGTCTCATTGAGAGCTTCAGAAATCGCTTGTATGTGGTGATTGCCTCTAAAGGCAATAATTACGTTTATCGTTCTTTCTCAGTAGAACATCATGGGTCCCCCAAAAGGAAAGTGACACAAAACACACAACTAATAGTACTGAAGATGACTAAAGACAAAACACTAGGCTAGCCTTAAGTGGCCTTCCATTTGGATCCCAATGAATGCCTGTGGAAAGAGCTGAAGCTTGCAGTCTGGAGAAGGCACACTTTAAACCTGAGACATCTGGAGCAGTTTGTTCAAGAAGAGTTGGCCAAGCTACCCGTTGGCAGGTGTAGAGGTCTCATTGAGAGCTTCAGAAATCGCTTGTATGCGGTGATTGCCTCTAAAGGCAATAATTACGTTTATCGTTCTTTCTCAGTAGAACATCATGGGTCCCCCAAAAGGAAAGTGACCCAAAACACACAACTAATAGTACTGAAGATGACTAAAGACAAAACACTAGGCTAGCCTTAAGTGGCCTTCCATCTGGATCCCATTGAATGCCTGTGGAAAGAGCTGAAGCTTGCAGTCTGGAGAAGGCACACTTTAAACCTGAGACATCTGGAGCAGTTTGTTCAAGAAGAGTTGGCCAAGCTACCCGTTGGTAGGTGCAGAGGTCTCATTGAGAGCTTCAGAAATCGCTTGTATGTGGTGATTGCCTCTAAAGGCAATAATTACGTTTATCGTTCTTTCTCAGTAGAACATCATGGGTCCCCCAAAAGGAAAGTGACACAAAACACACAACTAATAGTACTGAAGATGACTAAAGACAAAACACTAGGCTAGCCTTAAGTGGCCTTCCATTTGGATCCCAATGAATGCCTGTGGAAAGAGCTGAAGCTTGCAGTCTGGAGAAGGCACACTTTAAACCTGAGACATCTGGAGCAGTTTGTTCAAGAAGAGTTGGCCAAGCTACCCGTTGGCAGGTGTAGAGGTCTCATTGAGAGCTTCAGAAATCGCTTGTATGCGGTGATTGCCTCTAAAGGCAATAATTACGTTTATCGTTCTTTCTCAGTAGAACATCATGGGTCCCCCAAAAGGAAAGTGACCCAAAACACACAACTAATAGTACTGAAGATGACTAAAGACAAAACACTAGGCTAGCCTTAAGTGGCCTTCCATCTGGATCCCATTGAATGCCTGTGGAAAGAGCTGAAGCTTGAAGGCACACTTTAAACCTGAGACATCTGTAGCAGTTCAAGAAGAGTTGGCCAAGCTACCTGTTGGCAGGTGCAGAGGTCTCATTGAGAGCTTCAGAAATCGCTTGTATGCGGTGATTGCCTCTAAAGGCAATAATTACGTTTAAGGGTCCCATTTTCATTTGTTTTATTACTTAAAATATTCTGTTGAATTAAAAAACAAAAACTGATTTTTATTAAATATGGAATAGACAACGATGGATGTCAAATTCTTTTGTCAATTTTGAGTTATTTCAAAGAAAATTGTAGGCTCTTCTTTTGTCATTGAAGGGTAACAACAAATATATAGCTTAGTCTATAGTGTTTCATTTCAATTTCAATATAGTTTCTGTATCTCATTACAAGACATTCAATTATTAATGCATAGCACCGTCTTCTGTTGTCACTGTAATTCTATAACATAAAATCTGGCGAGTTTGATCTCCGCCATGGTAAATCGAGATGCAGTGAATACAAAGCAAGTCCCGGCTCCTCTGACAGCGAGGTGGGCTCTGCCTGTAGAATGCAGAACGCTTGGCGCACCGCCAAATGAAGAGTGACGTTTCTTGACACCGAGCCATCTTCATAGTAATGCTCGTCACACTTCATATTTGGAGGAATAATTCAGTTGGAGAAGATCACTTTTCAGCTTTTAAAAGCCAAGAAAGTGCAATGTCACAAAGCAGGACATAATAAATGTCCATGTATAACCCAAAGCCATGAATCCTGGATCATAAATGATTTATTCATGTGTGCCCACCGCCTGCTCACCGTGAACGGAGCCATTTTGGCGACATAATCCACCTTCATGGGAATAAAGATTCATTAGGAACTTGTGATATCGTTATGTTTAACTTCAAGCATACTTTAAAACAAAAGCTAAATACATTTCTTGTTTGGTGTACCAGCAGAGACTTTGGTTATCTTCCAGAGCACCCTAGGAGTCCTAATATGCATATACCACCTTCGACAGTGCCCTATCATTGGGGTCAGTGGGAGGAATAGTGCTCTATTGTTTGTGTTAGTGGGAGGAATGGTGCTCCATGACTGGTGTCAGTGGGAGGAATAGTGCCCCATCATTGGTGTCAGTGGGAGGAATAGTGCCCTATTATTGGTGTCAGTGGGAGGAATAGAGACCCATCATTGGTGTCAGTGGGAGGAATAGTGACACATTGTTGTTGTCAGTGGGAGGAATAGTGCCCTATCATTGGTATCAGTGGGAGGAATAGTGCCCCATTGTTGTTGTCAGTGGGAGGAATAGTGTCCCATCATTGGTATCAGTGGGAGGAATAGTGCCCCATCATTGGTATCAGTGGGAGGAATAGTGCCCCATCATTGGTATCAGTGGGAGGAATAGTGCCCCATCATTGGTATCAGTGGGAGGAATAAAGCCCCATCATTGGTATCAGTGGGAGGAATAGTGCCCCATCATTGGTGTAAGTGGGAGGAATAGAGCCCCATCATCTGTGTCAGTGGGAAGAATAGTACCCCATTGTTGGTGTCAGTGGGAGGAATAGTGCCCCATTGTTGGTGTCAGTGGGAGGAATAGTGCCCCATTGTTGGTGTCAGTGGGAGGAATAGTGTCCCATCATTGGTATCAGTGGGTGGAATAGAGCCCCATCATCTGTGTAAGTGGGAGGAATAGTGCCCCATCATTGGTTTCAGTGTGAGGAATAATGCCCCATCATTGGTGTCAGTGGGAGGAATAGTGCCCCATCATTGGTATCAGTGGGAGGAATAAAGCCCCATCATTGGTGTAAGTGGGAGGAATAGTGCCCCATCATTGGTGTAAGTGGAAGGAATAGTGCCCCATCATTGGTGTCAGTGGGAGGAATAGTGCCCCATCTTCTGTGTCAGTGGGAGGAATAGTACCCCATTGTTGGCGTCAGTGGGAGGAATAGTGCCTTATCATTGGTGTCAGTGGGAAGAATGGTGTCCTATCATTGACGTTAGTAGGAGGAAAAGTGCCTCATTGTTGGTGTCAATGAGAGTAATAGTGCCCGGTTGTTGATGTCAGTAGCAGGAATTATGCCCCACTTTTGGTGTCAGTGGGAGGAATAGTGTCTTGTATCAGTGTGAGGAAAAGTGCCCTAGAGGCCAGATAAAAGAAGGCAAAGGGCCGCATCCGGCCCCCGGGCCGCAGTTTGGATACCACTGCTCTACAAGCATTGGTACTAGAAGGTGGACAGGGGGCAGAGACAAGGGACAGTGCTCGGAGGTAGGTAATGAACAGGGGCATACTGACAACTCATGGGGCCCCCGGGCAATAGGGGATCATGGGGCCCCTATATCCTTGCCCAAACTCAAAAAAGCCTATGAAAAAGGTACCAGGGGCATCTCATGGGGCAGTGCCTAAGTTTCCAAATGGTCAGTCCGCCCCTGGTCCTGAACCGATTCTCTGAGAAACAAAGCCCTGGGCAGCGCTGAGCATGAGCAATGTTACTGAGGCCTGGATTTCCCCAAAGAATTAATAATGATTGTACAGTGGCAAACATGAGTCTACCAGGCCAATGTGCTGGCAAATGTGGACTGCGAATCCGTTCTATAAATTTTCAGATGCGATTTCCGCAGCTAATGATCATAGAATTAAATATTTCCCTTCCTAATAAATGGCAGTGCAAGCCACCATGACCGCCCCTTATCTATACGTACGTAGAAGCGCGGACGCCGTCAGCGATAACTGCGTTGGGATAAAAGACGGATGTATTAACTCAAGCGTCTGTGGATGTTTAATGCTCTTAAGCGGGAGGTGTTAATAAAAGCGCGGCTTTACGTTTTTTTTTTTAACTTCGCTTCCGACAATAGAAACTGACAGACCGTTTTGTTTGGAAGTGTGCAGATTAATTCCGCCGAATTCTCTTTGATGATGTGACACGCGTTATTTTATTAATCGCGGCATGAAATAAAAACGCCAACTTATCAAAGTCAGCTGATCAGAATGTTCGTTTCGGGGGGGGGGGGAAGCACACCTTGGGCGACAGCAAACAAAAGGTCTCGCCGCTGATCGATGCCGACAGACTGGTGATAGGAATAATAGCGCTTTTGTCAGCAAGGCGCCACGCGGCGTTCCATGCAATATTAAACGGCGCAAGACACCTGCAGATTACGCGGAGTCTATTTCAACACGCCCTGAGTGGGGACAAAAAAAAAACCCTTCTATTGGTAGAATGTGTATCGGGATACATGTGCATCACCCCTCCCAGCGAGCAAAGGCCTTCAAAGCCTTCGGAAAATAGGAAACCATTTGTAACCCTTTATGGCAACGGTGAGAAAATTCAAATTGCACCAAAATTCTTCATATGGAAAAAAAAAATGGAGCTCTTATCGATGTGTCAGTGGAGAGACTTTTCTCGGGTTTCTTGTACGGAACAACCAATCAGCTGCTGAGATTTTATTATTCCAGTGCAGAAAAAGGAGCATTTAATTGGTTGCAAGGGGAACATGGAATGTCTTAGACAATGGCTGCCTACATATTATTAATAACTGAGCTTCACAATGAGGCTGATGTGTGATGAATGTGCTGGTAGGGAAATTTCTTGTTTGCCAGAGGAACCAATCAGAATCCTCGTTTTTAGATCTGAATTGCAGATGTGACAGTTGAAAGCTTTTAAGTCGGGAAGTAAGATTTGTTCTTCTAGCACGCTGTTCATACATTTTAAATATATATATATATATGCAGTGCAGGGCGGACTGACAACTCATGGGGCCCCTGGGCAATAGGGGATCATGGGGCCCCTGTGTCCTTGCCCAAACTCAAAAAAGCCTATGAAATATTTTTTTTGCTGCTTTCAAATGATACTTTTTAATTCGCATTTTTACTTATTTTTCTCCGCCCACACGGCACCGTCATTCATTTACAGAGTTCTGTGAATGATTGAACTACAAGTCCCTTGTAATTCTCAATGAACTACCACGTCAATGTTGAGCGCTGTGGTAGTTCATTGATTCTTCGTGTCCGTATACCTGTTTGCCCGTACATCCAGTACAGGCAAGCAGACATACTGACAGGTCTGCAGGAGACCTGCATGGCACCAGATATCCGCTAATCACTGGTGCAATGGTTTACAGACTCCAGAATCAAAAAATAATCAATAATCATTTTTTTACCTGAAAAAAAATGTACATTTATTCTTTTTTCTCACAAGGCGAACTTATACTTTAAGAAAAAACACACACACTGTCCCCTCCAATGATCATATATGGATTTTTGAAGGACCTTTGGAGGGCTCTGTGTTTTTTTTTCTTCTTTTTTAAGAAGCTGGCAATGAAATGTCATTTACTGGCAATTTAAACTGCCATTTTCTTTCCTTGTAAATGTCACTTTTTGCTGCAGTAAATTCTACAGCAAGAAATTTGAAAAAATTCAGAGAGCCATCCCAAAGTACATACCAGACCAGGGGCGGACTGACAACTCATGGGGCCCCTGGACAATAGGGGATCATGGGGCCCCTCTGTCCTTGCCCAAACTCAAAAAAGCCTATGAAAAAGGTACCAGGGGCATCTCATGGGGCATCCTACTGATCCCCAACCCTCGGGCAGTGCCTGAGTTTTCAAATGGTCAGTCCTCCCCTGAATATGTACTGCTCTAAAAACTGAAAGGAACATTTGTTAATCAGAGTCTAGCATCAAGTCAATGACACTCCTGGGATATGGATCTGGTCAGGTAAGTAGCAGAGGGGGTTGTTCATGAGTTTCAGTTGCTTTGGTGGTAATGAGATTAACAACAGGTGCACTAGATGGGCAACAATGAGACGACCCCCAAAACAGGAATGGTTTTACAGGTGGAGGCCACTGTCATTTTTTCCCTACTCATCTTTACTGACTGTTTCTCACTAGTGTTGCATTTGGCTCGGGTCAGTGTCACTACTGGTAGCATGAGGCCATACCTGGGCCCTACAGAGGTTGCACAGGCAGTCCACTACGTGCCATTGCCAGAAGGGTTGCAGTGTCTCCCAGCACAGTCTCAAGAGCATGGAGGAGATTCCAAGAGACAGGCAGTTACTCTAGGAGAGCTCGACAGGGCCGTAGAAGGTCCTTTACCCATCAGCAGGACCGGTATCTGCTCCTTTGTGCAAGGAGGAACAAGATGAGCACTTCCAGAGCCCTACAAAATGACCTTCAGCAGGCCACTGGTGTGAATGTCTCTGACCAAACAATCAGAAACAGACTTCATGTGCTCACTGCCCGGTACCATAGAGCTGGATTGGCATTGGCCATTGAACACCAGAATCGGCAGGTCCACCACTGGCACCTGTGCTTTTCACAGATGAGAGCAGGTTCACCCTGAGCACATGTGACAGATATGAAAGGGTCTGGAGAAGCCGCGGAGAACCTTCTGCTGCCTGTAACATGGTTCAGCATGACCGTTTTGCTGGTGGGTCAGTGATGGTCTGGGGAGGCATATCCATGGAGGGACACACAGACCTCTACAGGCTAGACAATGGCACCCTGACTGCCATTAGGTATGGGAATTAAATCATTGGACCCATTCTCAGACCCAACACTGGTGCAGTGGGTCCTGGGTTCCTCCTGGTGCACGAAAATACCTTGCCTCATGTGGCAAGAGTATGCAGGCAGTTCCTGGAGGATGAAGAAATTGATATCATTGAATGGCCCCTACGCTTTCCTGACCTAAATCCAATAGAACCCCTCTGGGATATCATGTCTCGGTCCATCTGACGCTGCCAGGTTGCCCCTCAGACTGTCCAGGAGCTCAGTGATGCCTTGGTCCAGATCTGGGAGGAAATCCCCCAGGACACCATCCGTGGTCTCATTAGGAGCTTCCCCCGACGTTGTCAGGCATGCATACAAGCATGTGGGGGCCACACAGACTACTGAGTACTATTTTGAGTTGCTGCAATGAAATTGCAGCAAAATAGATTAGCCTGCTGCATCATTTTTTCACTTTGATTTTTCGGGGTGTCTTTGAATTCAGTCCTCTGTAGGTCGATCATTTTCATTTCCATCAAACGATGGGGCATCCTTACATTCCTCACCCATCACCCCGTCCATGTCAGTATAGAGATCCAGCAGGAGATTTTTCCCCATTGAGATCCGATGTGTTTTCAAAGTCTTCCTTTCCTTTTTTTTGAGCCGTGTATGCTAATATGTTGTTTATACGTTACCCTAAGTATACGCACAAACCAAATAAATCATTGAATAGAAAATGAATAAAACTTTTTCGAAATAAATAAAAAAGAGTAAATTTGCTAAGCAAGAGGGGCTCAATGAGCAAAACCAAGTTTTTGTTGCGGCAAAATTTCTCCAGTAAGGAAATGAGTCATTTCACGGCAAAATCAGTTTTGTAGAAATCACTCCACTCGTCCCCATTGATGACCGAAGCTTTAGTAAAAATGATACTTAATTACATTTAATTCCCATCTAATTCCCATTTTAATTGCTGCGGGTTTATTGGGTTTATTCAGTAAGGCAATAAAAACAAACAAACAATTTCATAGTTACATTTACAGTCGGACCAAAATGAGTTCAACCAAAAGACAAAAATAAAGACACCCTCTAAAGCATGGACACATCACTCCCATACTTAACCACTTCATGTCCAGACACTTTCCCCCCCTTCCTGTCTAGGCCAATTTTCAGCTTTCAGCGCTATCACACGTTGAATGACAATTGCGCGGTCATGCAACACTGTACCCATATGAATTTTTGAGCATTTTTTTGAGACAGATAAAGCTTTATTTTGGTGGTATTTATTCACCACTGGGATTTTTATTTTTTTTGCTATGTAAATTAACCACTTCCTGTCCGGACACTTTTACCCCTTACTGACCAGGGCAATTTTTAGCTTTCAGCGCTATCACACTTTGAATGACAATTGCGCGGTCATGCAATACTGTACCCATATGAATTTTTTACCATTTTTTTGAGACAGATAAAGCTTTATTTTGGTGGTATTTATTCACCGCTGAGATTTTTATTTTTTTTACTATGTAAATGAAAAAGTCCAAAAATTTTGAAAAAAAGTGTTTTTTTTAATACAATTTTGCAAATAAATAATATTTCATCATAAATCTTGGCCAAAATTTATTCCGTTATTTTTTTAGTAAAAAAAAAAAAATCCAAATTAGTTTATATCCAAAAATTATAATTTTTAAACATTTTTTTTTACATTTTATTAAATTTTTTTTATATTATTATTTTTTATTTTAATTTTTTTTTCTACATACTGTCACCCTAGCAGTACAGTGTCACCATGGTGACACTGTACTACTTGTGGGGGGTGATGAAGATTTTTTTTTTTTTTTTACACTGATTGCTTTTACACCCATGTAGGATGTAAAAGCAATCATTTCTCTTTCTCTCTGTCTGCATTCTTGCACTCATTGAGAATTAGTGAGTGAGCTGGGAGTGGTCACAGCTTGTCACATGGTACAAGGCTGTTGTGAATAGCCTTGTACCATGTGACCTCTGTGATCATTCACAGATTTCACACATAGTAAGCAATGATGTCACAAGTGACATCTTGCTTACTATTTTGCATGTGATCACTGATTCGCCAATCAGTGATCACATGATCGGGACCTTGTACAGAGGTCCCGTCCGACGATCGGTGTTTCACTGTGTCCGGAGGACACAGCAGGCACCGGATCGCGGTGCTGCGCGCTCCCAGGGAGCGCGCAGAGCTAGAAAAGGCGGGTGCCGTTTATGAACGGCAACCCGCCCCTGGAGTGCCACCGCCCTGCCATTTATAAACAGCAGGCGGACGGCAAGAGGTTAAAAAGTCCAAAAGTTTTGAAAAAAAATAAATAATATTTCATCATAAATCTTGGCCAAAATGTATTCTGTTATCTTTTTAGTACAAAAAATAACCCAAATTAGTTTGTAACAAAAAATTATAATTTTTAAACATTTTTTTTTACATTTTTATTTTATTTTTTTTATATTATTATTTATGTTTTTTTTTTTACATACTGTCACCCTAGCAGTACAGTGTCACCATGGTGACACTGTACTACTTGTGGGGGGTGATGAAGATTTTTTTTACACTGATTACTTTTATACCCATAAAGGCTGTAAAAGCAATGATTTCTCCTTCTCTCTGGCTGCATTCTTGCAGCCACTGAGAACTACTGTGTGAGCTGTGATTGGTCACAGCTTGTCACATGGTACAAGGCTGTTGTGAATTCACAGATTTCACAGGTAGTAAGCAATATTGTCAGAAGTGACATCTTGCTTACTACTCTGGATGTGATCACTGATTGGCCAATCAGTGATCACATGATCGGGACCTCGCCAGAGGTCCGTACGGCGATCGGTGTTCCACTGTGTCGGAGGACACAGCGGGCACCAGATCGCGGTGCTGCACTCTCCCAGGGAGCGCGCACAAGCAGGGGGCGGGAAGGTTATTTATAAACAGCCACCTGCCCCTGCACTGCCACCGTCCAGCCATTTATATACAACGGCTGGACGGGAGGTGGTTAAAAAGCCCTCCACGGACCCCACCAACCTGAACAACTTAAGACCCATCTCCCTGCTCCTGTTTACCTCTAAACTCCTAGAACACTTAGTCTACAATCGCCTGAGCTCCCACCTCACTGACAACAACCTTCCAGACCCTTTACAGTCTGGCTTTCGCTCACTACACTCCACTGAAACTGACCTATTATAACTCACTAATGATCTACTAACTGATAAAACCAATGGCCACTATTCCGTACTCTTCCCAACCAATGGCCACTACTCCGTACTCATCCCAACCAATGGCCACTACTCCGTACTCATCCCAACCAATGGCCACTACTCCGTACTCATCCCAACCAATGGCCACTACTCCGTACTCATCCTAACCAATGGCCACTACTCCGTACTCATCCCAACCAATGGCCACTACTCCGTACTCATCCCAACCAATGGCCACTACTCCGTACTCATCCCAACCAATGGCCACTACTCCGTACTCATCCCAACTAATGGCCACTACTCCGTACTCATCCCAACTAATGGCCACTACTCCATACTCATCCCAACCAATGGCCACTACTCCGTACTCATCCCAACTAATGGCCACTACTCCGTACTCATCCCAACCAATGGCCACTACTCCGTACTCATTCCAACCAATGGCCACTACTCCGTACTAATCCCAACCAATGGCCACTACTCCGTACTCTTCCCAAACAATGGCCACTACTCCGTACTCTTCCCAAACAATGGCCACTACTCCGTACTCATCCCAACCAATGGCCACTACTGCGTACTCTTACTACTTGTCCTCTATGCGATTTTTGATACTGTTGACCATCCACTCCTCCTCAAAAAACTCCACTCTCTTGGCCCTCGAGACTTTGCTCTCTCCTGGTTCTCCTCCTACCTATCGCAGCACTCCTTCAGCATTAACCTATAAGTCAGTCTCCTCTCCACTTCCTCTTTCTGTAGGGGTCCCTCAAGGTTCTGTCCTTGGACCCCTTCTCTTCTCCATCTACACCTCCTCCCTTGGTCACTTGATAAACTCCCATGGCTCTAAGTACCATCTCTATGCTGATGACACACAAATCCATCTTTCTACTCCTCGCCTCACCCCTTCAATCTCCTCTCACATTACTAACCTACTAAGTGACATATCGACATGGATGTCACCCCACTTCCTCAAACTCAATCTTTCCAAAACTGAGCTCTTACTATTCCCTCCAGCCTGTGCCCCCTCCCCCGACTTCTCCATCAAGATCAATACTACAACCATCAGTCCCTCCCCTCATGCCAGGGTGCTAGGTGTAATCCTAGACTTCCATCTGTCCTTTCAGCCCCAAATCCAATCACTGTCCAAATCTTGTAGACTTCACCTCCGCAACATCTCCAAGAATGCTCTGGAGATAGCTGATATAGTGAATGCAGGGTCCAGGGAGAGCGGATATAGTGAATGCGGGGTCCGGGGAGACCGGATATAGTGAATGCAGGGTCCGGGGAGAGCGGATATAGTGAATGCAGGGTCCGGGGAGAGCAGATATAGTGAATGCAGGGTCCGGGGAGAGTGGATATAGTGAATGCAGGGTCCGGGGAGAGTGGATATAGTGAATGCAGGGTCCGGGGAGAGCGGATATAGTGAATGCAGGGTCCTGGGAGACTGGATATAGTGAATGCTGGGTCCGGGGAGAGCGAATATAGTGAATGCAGGGTCCGGGGAGAGCGGATATAGTGAATGCAGGGTCCGGGGAGAGCGGATATAGTGAATGCAGGGTCCAGGAGAGTGGATATAGTGAATGCGGGGTCCGGGGAGAGCAGATATAGTGAATGCGGGGTCCGGGGAGAGCGGATATAGTGGATGCAGGGTCCGGGGAGAGCGGATATAGTGGATGCAGGGTCCAGGAGAGTGGATATAGTGAATGCAGGGTCCGGGGAGAGCGGATATAGTGAATGCAGGGTCCGGGGAGAGCGGATATAGTGGATGCAGGGTCCTGGGAGACTGGATATAGTGAATGCAGGGTCCAGGAGAGTGGATATAGTGAATGCAGGGTCCAGGGAGAGCGGATATAGTGAATGCTGGGTCCAAGGAGAGCGGATATAGTGAATGCAGGGACCAGGGAGAGCGGATATAGTGAATGCAGGGTCCGGGGAGAGATGATATAGCGAATGCGGGGTCTGGGGAGAGCAGATATAGTGAATGCGGGGTCCGGGGAGAGCGGATATAGCAAATATGGGGTCCGGGGAGAGATGATATAGCGAATGCAGGGTCCGGGGAGAGCGGATATAGTGAATGCAGGGACCAGGGAGAGCGGATATAGTGAATGCAGGGTCCGGGGAGAGCGGATATAGTGAATGCAGGGTCCAGGGAGAGCGGATATAGTGAATGCAGGGTTCGGGGAGAGCGGATATAGTGAATGCAGGGTCCGGGGAGAGCGGATATAGTGAATGCGGGGTCCGGGGAGAGCGGATATAGTGAATGCAGGGTCCAGGGAGAGCGGATATAGTGAATGCGGGGTCCGGGGAGAGCGGATATAGTGAATGCAGGGTCCGGGGAGAGCAGATATAATGAATGCGGGGTCCGGGGAGAGCGGATATAGTGAATGCGGGGTCCGGGGAGAGCAGATATAATGAATGCAGGGTCTGGGGAGAGCGGATATAATGAATGTGGGGTCCAGGGAGAGCAGATATAATGAATGCAGGGTCCGGGGAGAGCGGATATAATGAATGTGGGGTCCAGGGAGAGCGGATATAGTGAATGCGGGGTCCAGGGAGAGCAGATATAATGAATGCGGGGTCCGGGGAGAGCGGATATAATGAATGTGGGGTCCGGGGAGAGCGGATACAGTGAATGCGGGGTCCAGGGAGAGCGGATATAATGAATGTGGGGTCCGGGGAGAGCGGATACAGTGAATGCGGGGTCCGGGGAGAGCGGATATAATGAATGTGGGGTCCGGGGAGAGCGGATATAATGAATGTGGGGTCCGGGGAGAGCGGATATAGTGAATGCGGGGTCCGGGGAGAGCGGATATAGTGAATGCGGGGTCCAGGGAGAGCGGATATAGTGAATGCGGGGTCCGGGGAGAGCAGATATAATGAATGCGGGGCCCGGGGTTTAGTAACACTTTAAAGTTTAAAAAAAAAAAGTTTGGATGTCAAAACTTTTAAGAGAGTCATTCTGATTGGTTGCTTTGGGTCAACTACACTTTTCACAAAACCCATTTTGCGTTTCCTTCAGGATCATGAGCGCCAGTATTTCATCAACAAATACATCCTGCAATCCAATCAAAGTACATATTAAGTCTCAATGCTTCATTCTCGAATCTCCCTTTAAAACGCTTTGGTTGCCGTAGCGATAGAAGCGGCGTGTCTCCCCCTCAAGACATGATCTGAATTTAGCCCAATGTGTAAAATGTATATTTATAAATTGATGGCGACGTATTTAATAGGAAAACCTTTTCTTCTCTGCGCTGGGCAGAAAAATTGAAAATCGGGAACGGGTGGGGGGAAGGGAAGAGGGGGCGGGGGGGGCTTTTATTTCTGGTAGCAGATAAAGGAGGGTAATTACATAACATAAATGTTATAATTAATGTGGAGAGGAAGCCTTGGGAATTCGGCGATCCTGTTTAATTCATTCTCTGCAGGAACAGAGGAGCCGCGGAACGCCAACACTCGTACGGCGAATCTTAGAGAGCCACAGATAGTTCTATTGTCTCGTTGGGCGACAGATGACAAATGAAGTAGCTCTGGTTATATAGTGGATGACGGAGAATGGTCTGAGAATAAATAATGCATGCAGATAATAAGCAGAAATGAAATGACATATGAGAGCCCGTCCTTAAAGGGGAACACTACTTATTCAAAGATTAGAATGTAGTGACCGTCTATGTGTGCAATCGCTTTGCTGTGCCATTTTGCAAACCATGCTCTATGCGCTCCCAGTGCTAGGAATATGACGCTGGTAGAGCTGCAGATACAAGAAATTGTGCGCTGGATTTTGTAATACTCAACATTATTGCAGCCGGAGGCTGGCACAGAGGCTGATCTGAAATTTCAGCAGGTGTGCAGGGAATGTTAGCATTAGAATGGCTTAACAGGGAGCTCTGCATAGTATGGTTCAAAAAGGCATTTGCAACCCTCTTTTCTTTCTTTTATTTTCTTCTTATTCCATTCTTTTCTCTTTCCCTTTTCCTTCGTTCTCTTTCCTTTCTTCACTTTACTTTTCCTTTTTTCTCTGTCTCTCTGTCTTGTATCTTGCCTTTCTTTCTTTTTCTCATTCCTTCCTTCCTTCCCTTCTTTCTTTCTTTCTTTCTTTCTTTCTTTCTTTCTTTCTTTCTTTCTTTCCTTCTTTCCTTCTTTCCTTCTTTCCTTCTTTCCTTCCTTCTTTCTTTTTCTCATTCCTTTCCTTCCTTCTTTTTCTCATTCCTTTCCTCCCTTCTTTCTTTTTCTCATTCCTTTCCTTCCTTCCCTCCCTCCCTCCTTCCTTTCTTTCTTTAATTTTCCTTTTTTCCTTCCTTCCTTCCTTCCTTCCTTCCTTCCTTCCTTCCTTCTTTTTTGTATTTTCTTCTTTCTCTCTTTCCCTTTTCCTTCGTTCTCTTTCCTCCTTTCTTTCTTCAATTTACTTTTCTGTTTTTCTCTGTATTGTATCTTGCCTCTTTCTTCCTTTCCTTCTTTCCCTCTTCCTTCCTTCCTTCCTTCCTTCTTTCCCTCTTCCTTCCTTCCTTCTTTACCTCTTCCTTCCTTCCTTCCTTTCTTTCTTTACTTTTTCTTTTTATCCTTACTTCGCTTTTCCTTTTTTTTCCTTCCCTCCTTCTATTCCTTTTCCTTTTTTTTCCTTCCCTCCTTCTATTCCTTTTCCTTTTTTTTTCTTCCCTCCTATTCCTTTTCCTTTGTCCTTCCTTCCTTCCTTACTTCCTTCCTTCCTTCCCCTTTCCTTTTTTTCCTTCCCTCATTCCTTTCCTTTTTTTTTCTTCCCTCCTTCTATTCCTTTTCCTTTGTTCTTCCTTCCTTCCTTCCTTTCTTTCCCTTTTTCCCTTCCTTTCCTTTTTTTTCCTTCATCTATCTATCTATCTATCTATCTATCTATCTATCTATCTATCTATTATCTATCTATCTATTATCTATCTATCTATCTATCTATCTATCTATCTATCTATCTATCTATCTATCTATCTATCTATCTATCTATCTCTCCCAGTCTCTCTGTCTGCCATCCTTCCATTTATCCAATATTTATTAATCATTTATATCTCTGTACATCGATCTGTTTCTTTCTTTATCCATGCATCTATTCACCTATCTACCATCTGTCTACCATCCATCCATTCAGCCATCCAATATTAATAATCTTTTATCTCTTTCTGTCTTTCTCTTGCTAACCTCTGTCTAGTTTTTTTTCCTGTCTCGCTCTCTCTATCACTCTTTCCATTGATTTATCTACTTTTCATCCATCCATCCATAATCCATCCTTCCAATAGTAATTTATATCTCTGTCTTTCTCCTGATTCTCTCCATCTACAGTCTCTGTATTTATATGTATAGAATTGTATACTTTGTATTGATTTTGAACATAGACACGACATGATTGCAATCTTCACATTGACATCATTCTTTCTGTAGCAGTGGAAGGAGGAGGCCAGGGCCCCCGGTCAGGACTGCCAGCTACAGCCATGTTGTTTGTGAGCAGAAGGCAGCGATTGGATTTGTTCCTGTGTACAATATGTCTGATCCATACATGAAAGGATCGGACCACGATGTACTACAGGATGTTTAATGCTCACCATTCACAAGTGAAAGAGAACTCCATCTCCTTCTATCACTGAGAATACAAGGTGACATCAGGGGCGGACTGACCATTTGGAAACTCGGGCACTGCCCGAGGGCCGGGGTCAGTAGGGGGCCCCATGAGATGCCCCTGGTACCTTTTTCATAGGCTTTGGGCAAGGACACAAGGGCCCCATGATCCCCTATTGCCAGGGGGCCCCATGAGTTGTCAGTCCGCCCCTGGGTGACATTCAAAATTATTTTGGCAAATCTAAGCTCAGAAGGAGTTGATATTATTTTTTCCTCTCGGTAATCAGATAAAATTTGCAGGTCGAGTAGCACATTGGCACATCTCTAATTCTGAACGATGTTCATTGGTGATGAAAAAAGAAAAGTATTGTCATATATATAAAGAAAAAAAAAAAAAAGGTTGCTGGATTTGGTTGCACTTTACAAGTGCAAAAGTTACAGCGCTATGTGTAATAATGTGCGCAATCAATCAATAAAATATATGACATGAAAATATAAAAAGTCATATATATTCGATGTCACACAGTGCAATCTTCAAACACACAACCGTGTGCTCTCATGTTATGCTCCAGTGATCCTCAACCACCAACACAGACAACTCACCAGATAGATATGAGCACCCACTACAGGTAGGTCCTAGAGCACATATGTCAAACACAAGGCCCACGGGCCGAATCTGGCCCCCCAGGCCAGGTCATGTGGCCCTCACACCCACTTTTTCATTTGGAACATCGCTAAGCTCTGTTCTGCCACCTCCGACTCTCCCCTCCTGTCACTTGTAAATACAGAATCCTTCCGTGTTTACAAGGACAGCTTTGCTCTGGGCGGCTCATGGCTCAAACAGATCCCTCAGGTATTCCTCAACTGTGCACTCTGTACACAGCGCACCCCTGAACTCTGCACATAACGCACTCCTAAACTCTGCACTCTGCACATAACACACTCCTGAACTCTGCACATAACACACTCCTGAACTCTGCACTCTGCACATAACACACTCCTGAACTCTGCACTCTGCACATAACACACTCCTGAACTCTGCACTCTGCACATAACACACTCCTGAACTCTGCACTCTGCACATAACACACTCCTGAACTCTGCACTCTGCACATAACACACTCCTGAACTCTGCACATAACACACTCCTGAACTCTGCACTCTGCACATAACACACTCCTGAACTCTGCACTCTGCACATGACACACTCCTGAACTCTGCACTCTGCACATGACACACTCCTGAACTCTGCACTCTGCACATAACACACTCCTGAACTCTGCACATAACACACTCCTGAACTCTGCACTCTGCACATAACACACTCCTGAACTCTGCACTCTGCACATGACACACTCCTGAACTCTGCACTCTGCACATGACGCACTCCTGAACTCTAAATTCTGCACATGATGCACTCCTGAACTCTGCACATGATGCACTCCTGAACTCTGAACTCTGCACATAACACACTCCTGAACTCTGAACTCTGCACATAATACACTCCTGAACTCTGCACATGACGCACCCCTGAACTCTGCACTCTGCACATGACGCACTCCTGAACTCTGCACTCTGCACATAACACACTCCTGAACTCTGCACATGACGCACCCCTGAACTCTGCACTCTGCACATGACGCACCCCTGAACTCTGCACTCTGCACATAACACACTCCTGAACTCTGCACATAACACACTCCTGAACTCTGCACATGACGCACCCCTGAACTCTACACTCTGCACATGACGCACCCCTGAACTCTGCACATAACACACTCCTGAACTCTGCACATAACACACTCCTGAACTCTGCACATGACGCACCCCTGAACTCTGAACTCTGCACTTAACACACTCCTGAACTCTGCATTCTGCACATGGCGCACTCCTGAACTCTGCACATGATGCACTCCTGAACTCTGCACATGACACACTCCTGAACTCTGCACTCTGTACATAACGCACTCCTGAACTCTGCACTCTGCACATATCACAGTCCTGAACTCTGCACTCTGTACATAACGCACTCCTGAACTCTGCACTCTGCACATAACACACTCCTGAACTCTGCACTCTGCACATAACACACTCCTGAACTCTGCATTCTGCACATGACGCACTCCTGAACTCTAAATTCTGCACATAACACACTCCTGAACTCTGCATTCTGCACATGACGCACTCCTGAACTCTGCACATGATGCACTCCTGAACTCTGAACTCTGCACATAACACACTCCTGAACTCTGCACTCTGCACATAACACACTCCTGAACTCTGAACTCTGCACATAATACACTCCTGAACTCTGCACATGACACACCCCTGAACTCTGCACTCTGCACATGACGCACTCCTGAACTCTGCACTCTGCACATAACACACTCCTGAACTCTGAACTCTGCACATAACACACTCCTGAACTCTGCACATGACGCACCCCTGAACTCTGCACTCTGCACATGACGCACCCCTGAACTCTACACTCTGCACATGACGCACCCCTGAACTCTGCACATAACACACTCCTGAACTCTGCACATAACACACTCCTGAACTCTGCACATGACGCACCCCTGAACTCTGCACTCTGCACATGACGCACCCCTGAACTCTGAACTCTGCACTTAACACACTCCTGAACTCTGCATTCTGCACATGACGCACTCCTGAACTCTGCACATGATGCACTCCTGAACTCTGCACTCTGTACATAACGCACTCCTGAACTCTGCACTCTGCACATATCACAGTCCTGAACTCTGCACTCTGTACATAACGCACTCCTGAACTCTGCACTCTGCACATATCACAGTCCTGAACTCTGCACTCTGTACATAACACACTCCTGAACTCTGCACTCTGTACATAACACACTCCTGAACTCTGCACTCTGTACATAACGCACTCCTGAACTCTGCACTCTGTACATAACGCACTCCTGAACTCTGCACTCTGCACATAACACACTCCTGAACTCTGCACTCTGCACATAACGCACTCCTGAACTCTGCACTCTGTACATAACACACTCCTGAACTCTGCACTCTGTACATAACGCACTCCTGAACTCTGCACTCTGTACATAACACACTCCTGAACTCTGCACTCTGTACATAACACACTCCTGATCTCTGCACTCTGTACATAACGCACTCCTGAACTCTGCACTCTGTACATAACGCACTCCTGAACTCTGTACATAACACACTCCTGAACTCTGCACTCTGTACATAACACACTCCTGAACTCTGCACTCTGTACATAACGCACTCCTGAACTCTGCACTCTGTACATAACACACTCCTGAACTCTGCACTCTGTACATAACACACTCCTGAACTCTGCACTCTGCACATAACACACTCCTGAACTCTGCACTCTGCACATAACACACTCAAAGATATTTTTTGTTCATATTTCATGTCTGAGGTGCACAACACTTATGAGGCCCACTACTGCAACACATGCCTACTTATTTCTACTTTACAAATGCAAGATTCCTGCCATGTACTGTATATTATCAAACAGAGAACAGCTATTGCAGGGGATACCTATAACATGACTTCAGACACATAGGAAAAGCAGTAAGCCAATCTCTGAGCAAAGGGGTGGGATTTTTGGGGGGAATAGGGTGTCTATTTTTGAAGCGATCAGACAAGACAAACAATGCAGCGAAGTAAATGAGACTCTGTCACTGCGGCAGTAAGCCTAAACGTGTAGCGGAATAGCCGGTTTGGGTGGATTAACCCTTTAAGGAAGACTGTAGAGTCCTTCCCACTCCAGGGGACTCTGTTCGTCGGGATATTTTACGGCCATTTTCCCTGCTCCATAGCTCGGTGGAATTTATTGTCCTCTTATAAATAAATGACAATAATAATAGAGGATTGTGCACATAAGCAATTTTCGACACAACACCCGCTAATAAATTATACATATTTAGTATATAAAATTTACAAACACCAGGCTGGAGACCACGATAATTACAAACTGCGCTTCATATACCCTCTTTAGAGTCTAAAAGGAATTGGAATAAATAATATCGACTGGACGCGGATGGCTCCCCCCCCCCACAAGTAAACAAATATAATATTTAAAGCCATTTTTCCTGCATAGTGGAGCCATAATAACATCCAATTTTTCTTCCTTTCATGAGATTGGAACTCCAGCCAAACAGCTAAATCCACAAATGAAAGGATAGTATACTGTAAGCAGGGGCGGACTGACCATTTGGAAACTCAGGCATTGCCCGAGGGCCCGGGGCCAGTAGGGAGCCCCATGAGATGCCCCTGGTACCTTTTTCATAGGCTTTTTTGAGTTTGGGCAAGGACACAGGGGCCCCATGATCCCCTATTGCCCGGGGGCCCCATGAGTTGTCAGTCCGCCCCTGGCTGAGAGTACCATACTGAATCCTTCCATACATGCTGAAAGTCATCTGCAGATCGTCGCTCCCGGAGCACAAGCGCTTTTGCTGGTTTATAATTTGAGCAGCATATTGCTCTGGTGAGTTTATTCAATATATTTGGTGGTGGTTTTGTGTTTTTTTTCACATGAAGAATTTTGAATTCGAAGATTTTGTTTATTAAAACAGATGGAACAAAAATGTTTTTGGTGCTGGACATTTGCACACTTAATTTGGACACTATTAATAATTGATTTATACAGATATTTCTGTATTCACATTATAAGTAATATTTCATATACATTGTGTGGGATTATTAGCGCAAACCTGTTTTTTTTATTTATTTGATCACCGCTGTGTTTTTTATTTTTATTATATAAATGAAAAAAGACTGAAAATTTAAAAATAAACAATATTTTTTATTTTCCGCTATAAAACCAATATGTCCAATGAAAAAAAAATCTAATATCTTCATAAATTTAGGACAAAATGTATTCTAATAGTCTTTGGTGAAAAAAAAAAAAAATTCCCAATGAGTGTATATCGATTGGTTTGTTATGGCATCAACAAACTATGGAATATACGGTATACTGAATTCCCCTATTGCCCAGGGGCCCCATGAGTTGTCAGTCCGCCCCTGCCCCTACCTATCACAGCACTCCTTCAGCATTACCTATAAGTTGGTCTCCTCCTCTCCCCTCCCTCAAGGTTCTGTCCTTGGACCCCTTCTCTTCTCCATCTACACCTCCTCCCTTGGTCACTTGATAAACTCCCATGGCTCTAAGTACCATTTCTATGCTGATGACACACAAATCCATCTTTCTACTCCTCGCCTCACCCCTTCAATCTCCTCTCACATTACTAACCTTTTGGGCAAGGACACAGGGGCCCCATGATCCCCTATTGCCCGGGGGCCCCATGAGTTATCAGTCCACCCCTGACTGTAAGTCCTCCAGGAGAAAGACCATGCTTCCTCTGTTGTAGTTAAAGAGTTACTAAATCCAGGACCCTGCATGTACAATATCCGGTCTCCCACAGTACACAGGACGTGGAAATTCAATCATTTTAGTAAATATAAACTGCTAAAAATACTTTTTCTCATCAGAAGTCTTGTGACTTCTATCAGTGTCCAGCTGAGCACTGGTTAATCTTGTAGGAGGAGTTTTCATTCTCATCTGACTGTCCTATGAGGCTGTGTGACCCATGGCCCTCTGTCGGGACAGCGCTGATTGGCCCTGTGCTGATCACGCACACTCTCCCAAAAAAAAAAAAACAATTTAGCCATACGCACTAAACTGAGCACAGTACACAGGACGTAGAAATTCAATCATTTTAGTAAATATAAACTGCTAAAAATACTTTTTCTCATCAGCAGTCTTGTGACTTCTATCAGTGTCCAGCTGAGCACTGGTTAATCTTGTAGGAGGGGTATTCATTCTCATCTGACTGTCCTATGAGGCTGTGTGACCCCTGGCCCTCTGACGGGACAGCGCTGATTGGCCCTGTGCTGATCATGCACACTCTCCCAAAGAAAAAAAAAACTTTAGCCATACGCACTAAACTGAGCACAGTACACAGGACATAGAAATTCAATCATTTTAGTAAATATAAACTGCTAAAAATACTTTTTCTCATCAGCAGTCTTGTGACTTCTGTCAGTGTCCAGCTGAGCACTGGTTAATCTTGTAGGAGGAGTTTTCATTCTGCTCTGACTGCCCTATGAGGCTGCGTAACCCCTGGCCCTCTGTCTGGACAGCGCTGATTGGCCCTGTGCTGATCACACACACTCTCCCAAAGAAAAAAAAAAACTCTAGCCATGCGCACTAAACTGAGCACAGTACACAGGATGTGGAAATTCAATCATTTTAGTAAATATAAACCGTTAAAAATACTTTTTCTGTGACTTCTATCAGTGTCCAGCTGAGCACTGCTTATTCTTGTAGGAGGAGTTATCACTCTTCTTTGACTGTCCTATGAGGCTGCGTGACCCTTGACCCTCTGTCTGGACAGCGCTGATTGGCCCTGTGCTGATCACACGCCCTTCCAAGAGTAAAAAAAAAAAACCTATTTAGCAATACACATCAAACTGAGCATGTGCAGCTTGCCCCCAAGGCTCTGTTCTATCATACGCACTAAACTGAGCATGTGCAGAGAGAAGCATAGAGCTCTGTACTATCAGCAGAAGGATCGGGGACAGTAGAAGTAGGGGAGGATCAGAGAAGACAGGATCAAACAGCCTTTTTACACAACGCGGAGGATTAACCCCTTAGGTGCCACAGTGAGTATAACCAGCATGCTTTACTGCATCTACAGACTGATTGTACTGTTGGGGGTTTAGTAACACTTTAACCACTTCAAGTCCGGACACTTCCCCTCCCCCCCCCCTTCCAGTCCGGACACTTTAACCCCCTTCCAGTCCGGACACTTTCCCCCCCTTCCAGTCGGGACACTTTCCCCCCCTTCCAGTCCAGACACTTTCACCCCCTTCCAGTCCGGACACTTCCCCCCCTCTTCCAGTCCGGACACTTTCACCCCCTTCCTGTCTAGGCCAATTTTCAGCTTTCAGCGCTATCACACTTTGAATGACAATTGCGCGGTCATGCAACACTGCACCCATATGAATTTTTTACCATTTTTTTGAGACAGATAAAGCTTTATTTTGGTGGTGTTTATTCAACACTGGGAGTTTTATTTTTTGCTATATAAATGAAAAAGTGTGTAAAAAAAGTGTTTTTCTTATAAAATTTTGCAAATAAATAATCTTTCTTCATAAATCTTGGCCAAACT
The DNA here is from genome assembly GCF_062004578.1 of Staurois parvus. Classification (NCBI taxonomy): domain Eukaryota; kingdom Metazoa; phylum Chordata; class Amphibia; order Anura; family Ranidae; genus Staurois; species Staurois parvus. Next base: position 1,026,313 of record NW_028319427.1, read on the forward strand.
TTATTCAGCTATCTTTTTAGAAAAAAAAAAACCCAAATTAGTTTATAACCCAAAATTATAATTTTTTTAAAACTTTTTTTTTACATTTTTATTTTATTTCTTTATTTTATTACTTATGTTTTTTTTAACATACTGTCACCCTAGCAGTACATTGTCACCATAGTGACACTGTACTACTTGTGGGGGGGTGATGAAGATTTATTTTTTTTTTACACTGATTGCTTTTACACCCATAAAGGCTGTAAAAGCAATCATTTCTCCTTCTCTTTGGCTTCATTCCTGCAGCCATTGAGAAATACTGTGTGAGCTGTGATTGGTCACAGCTTATCACATGGTACAGGGCTGTTGTGACTAGCCCTGTACCATGTGATCTCTGTGATCATTCACAGATTTTACAAGTAGTAAGCAATGATGTCAGAAGTGACATCTTGCTTACTACTCTTCATGTTATCACTGATTGGCCAATCAGTGATCACATGTTCGGGACCTCACACAGAGGTCCCGTACTGCAATCGGTGTTTCCAGCTCGCAGTGCCGCGTGCTCCCAGAGAGTGCGCACAGGCAGTGAATGCAGAGGCCGTTTATAAATGTGGTTAAGCAGTAAAACTTGGTCACCTTCCTGCTCCCAGCCTGAAATTGGGGAAGGAGTAGCGGCAGATTGATAAACCCATTCCTCTCCTCACCATGCTCTCCTATCAGCACGTTCCCCGTGCCAGAAAATGATGGGAAATCTCCCCCAGTAGGGATATGGACAGCAATATAAACCTGAAAGAAGTTTTATAAATGTTTGTAAATTAACGTCACTTTGTTGGCGACTTATAGTAACGTCTTCATTCTATCCAATATTTAAAAAAACCCAAAAAACCCCACTTTGCCGCAGTTGGGAACTCAGTTTTAGAACGACGCCTTTCAGTAATGATGAACTCTTCCTGTCAATGAAATCACTAAATTCAGAAACAATTCCTGAAGAATCAGCAGATATGTCGAGAAGGATTTGATGAATTCCTCAGACACAAAGGTGACAGCTGATGTTTGCCGTTAGGAGCCAAAACGAATGTGTGGTGCCAGACCAGTGGTGTGATCACCGGCTGATGGACAGGTGCCAGGCTAGCAGTGGGATCACCGGCTGATGGACAGGTGCCAGGCTAGCGGTGTGATCACCGGCTGACAGACAGGTGCCAGGCTAGCGGTGTGATCACCGGCTGATGGACAGGTGCCAGGCTAGCGGTGTGATCACCGGCTGATGGACAGGTGCCAGGCTAGCGGTGTGATCACCGGCTGATGGACAGGTGCCAGGCTAGCGGTGTGATCACCGGCTGATGGACAGGTGCCAGGCTAGCGGTGTGATCACCGGCTGATGGACAGGTGCCAGGGTAGCGGTGTGATCACCGGCTGATGGACAGGTGCCAGGGTAGCGGTGTGATCACCGGCTGACAGACAGGTGCCAGGCTAGCAGTGGGATCACCGGCTGATGGACAGGTGCCAGGCTAGCGGTGTGATCACCGGCTGATGGACAGGTGCCAGGGTAGCGGTGTGATCACCGGCTGATGGACAGGTGCCAGGCTAGCAGTGGGATCACCGGCTGATGGACAGGTGCCAGGCTAGCGGTGTGATCACCGGCTGATGGACAGGTGCCAGGGTAGCGGTGTGATCACCGGCTGATGGACAGGTGCCAGGCTAGCGGTCTGATGGACAGGTGCCAGGCTAGCGGTGTGATCACCGGCTGATGGACAGGTGCCAGGCTAGCGGTGTGATCACCGGCTGATGGACAGGTTCCAGGCTAGCGGTCTGATGGACAGGTGCCAGGCTAGTGGTGTGATCACCGGCTGATGGACAGGTTCCAGGCTAGCGGTGTGATCACTGGCTGATGGACAGGTGCCAGGCTAGCGGTGTGGTCTCCAGCTGATGGACAGATGCCAGGGTAACGGCGTGATCACTGGCTGATGGACAGGTGCCAGGCTAACGGCGTGATCACCGGCTGATGGACAGGTGCCAGGCTAGCGGTGTGATCACTGGCTGATGGACAGATGCCAGGGTAACGGCGTGATCACTGGCTGATGGACAGGTGCCAGGCTAGCGGTGTGATCACTGGCTGATGGACAGATGCCAGGCTAGCGGCGTGATCACTGAATGATGGACAGGTGCCAGGCTAGCGGTGTGATCACCGGCTGATGGACAGGTGCCAGGCTAGCGGTGTGATCACCGGCTGATGGACAGGTGCCAGGCTAGCGGTGTGATCACCGGCTGTTGGAAAGGTGCCAGGCCAGCGGTGTGATCACCGGCTGATGGACAGGTGCCAGGCTAGCGGTGTGATCACCGGCTGATGGACAGGTGCCAGGCACCCAATCTTAGTGGCAGCAGCAGTGGCGGAGATTGTGGGGGGCGCTGATGGTGGTGTGGGGTACAAAATTTTAGTAGTGACGGCAGGGGCTGGGTGCTGGTGATGGCGGGCGCCCAATTTTACTTGTGGCAGCGAAGGCCAGGGGTGCTGGTGGTGGGTGCCCAATCTTAGTGATGGCGGCAGAGACCAGTGGGGGTGCTAGTGGTGTGGGGTGCACAATTTTAGTGGTGGCAACAGGGTCAGGGATGGTGCTGGTGGTCGCCCAATTTTAGTGGTGGCAGTGGAGGCTGGGGTGCTGGTGTTGGGTGCCCAATCTTAGTGATGGCGACAATTGGGGACCAGGGGTGTGCTAGTGGTGGGGTGCACAATTTTAGTGGTGGCAACAGGGGCCAGGGGGTGCTGCTCGTGTTGGGCGCCCAATTTTAGATTTTAGTGGTGGGGTGCTGGTGGTGGGCTCTCAATCTTAGTGGTGGTGACAGTTGGAGACTGGGGGGGGGGGTGAGGTGCTGGTGTGGTGTGCACAACTTTAGTGGTGGCAGCAGTGGGGGCTGGGGGGTTGCTTGTAGGTGCCCAATTTTAGTGGTGGTGTTGGAGCCCAGGGGTGCTGATGGTGGGTGCCCAACCTTAGTGGTGGCGGCAGGGACTGGGGTGCTGGGCGCCCAATCTTAGTGGTAGCGATGGTTGGGGACCAGGGGGGTGCTAATGGTTTTGTGGGGAGCACAATTTTAGTGGTGGCAGCAGTGGGCGCTGGGGGGTCGCTAGTGGGTGCCCAATTTTAGTGGTGGTGTCGGAGCCCAGGGGTGCTGGTGTTGGGCGCCCAACCTTAGTGGTGGTGGAAGGGCGCTGGTGGTGGTGTGGAGCACACAATTTTAGTGGTGGTGTCGGAGCCCGGGGTGATGGTGGTGGGCGCCCAACCTTAGTGGTGGTGGAAAGGCGCTGGTGGTGGTGTGGAGCACACAATTTTAGTGGTGGTGTCGGAGCCCAGGGGTGATGGTGGTGGGTGCCCAACCTTAGTGGTGGCGGCAGGGACTGGGGTGCTGGGCGCCCAATCTTAGTGGTAGCGATGGTTGGGGACCAGGGGGGTGCTAATGGTTTTGTGGGGAGCACAATTTTAGTGGTGGCAGCAGTGGGCGCTGGGGGGTCGCTAGTGGGTGCCCAATTTTAGTGGTGGTGTCGGAGCCCAGGGGTGCTGGTGTTGGGCGCCCAACCTTAGTGGTGGCGGAAGGGCGCTGGTGGTGGTGCGGAGCACACAATTTTAGTGGTGGTGTCGGAGCCCAGGGGTGCTGGTGTTGGGCGCCCAACCTTAGTGGTGGCGGAAGGGCGCTGGTGGTGGTGCGGAGCACACAATTTTAGTGGTGGCGTCGGAGCCCAGGGGTGATGGTGTTGGGCGCCCAACCTTAGTGGTGGCGGAAGGGCGCTGGTGGTGGTGTCGGAGCCCAGGGGTGATGGTGGTGGGCGCCCAACCTTAGTGGTGGCAGAAGGGACTGGGAAGGGCGCTGGTGGTGGTGTGGAGCACACAATTTTAGTGGTGGCGGTAGGGGTGGAGCAAGGGGGTCACTGGTGGTGGTGGGGGGCACCCAACTTTACCTAGATAGAGAGCTGAATACACCACTGGGTGCAGGAGAGGAAAGCGGCGCTTCAAAACGGAGAGACCTGAAAACTAGGGCAGGCGTTCACGGCAAAGACAAGTAGAAAAGATTGATCTCTCCCGTCAGTGAGCAGAGCATACCGATGAGACCAGATTCAATTTTGCAGGGTAGAATTTAATTAGGGAAAATAGGCAAATGATGAATTAGGGGCGGTAAACAAATTACCGGAGACACGTTCATAAAACTATACACTTACATAATTGTATTTTTGTGATGAATTCTGCCGAATTTGGACGCAGTACATTTGTTTGCCGTTTCACTTTTTCTTGTATTACCGGATTATTTGCAACGATAATGAATGGAAAAGAGCAACTCTGAAGGCGGTTAGACGAGGACTGCGCTTCGTGCGGCGATCCAAGGTCGTGTCCAATAAATATGGCGTTTGAACGTTGGTATGATATGTGACAAGTATCAGGGGAATATAGAAATAAAAGGTGCTGCTATATCTAGTATGACAGCTCAACGCTGGCATTGGCAGGTACTGTCTAAATATATCCATCGTGTGTATTCTCGGGGAGATTTGTGCATTTCTTCCAGATCGGTGCAGTTATCCCGTCCTGGAATAAAGACCGCTCACTGCTGCCCTCTCTCCTTGTGCAGGGGGACTGGTCTGGTCTCCGCCCCCTCCTGTAGTTTTCTGCAGGCAGCCGGTAGTAGGTGGAGCTTGACAGGCCCCTCCCACAGCTCTGCTCTCTCCTTGTGCTTGGTGACTGGTCTTGTCTCCACCCCCCCCCCCTGTAGTTTTCTGCAGGCATCCTGTAGTAGGTGGAGCTTGCCAGGCCCCTCCCACAGCTCTGCTCTCACTCTTTGTGCAGGGTGACTGGTCTGGTCTCCGCCCCCTCTTGTAGTTTTCTGCAGGCATCCTGTAGTAGGTGGAGCTTGCCAGGCCCCTCACACAGCTCTGCTCTCTCTCCTTGTGCAGGTGACTGGTCTTGTCTCCGCCCCCCTCCTGTAGTTTTCTACAAGCAACCTGTAGTAGGTGGAGCTTGCCAGGCCCCTCCCACAGCTCTGCTCTCACTCTTTGTGCAGGGTGACTGGTCTTGTCTCCGTCTCCTCTTTAAATTTTCTGCAGTCAACCTGTAGTAGGTGGAGCTTTCCAGGCCCCCCCACAGCTCTGATCTTTCTCCTTGTGCAGGGTGACTGGTCTGGTCTCCGCCCCCTCTTGTAGTTTTCTGCAGGCAACCTGTAGTAGGTGGAGTTTGCCAGGCCCCTCCACGGCTCTGCTCTCTCTCCTTGTGCAGGTGACTGGTATGGTCTGCACCCCCTCCTGTAGTTTTCTGCAGGCATCCTGTAGTAGGTGGAGCCTGCTGGGCCCCTCCCAAAGATAAAAGTTAAGTCCACCTTAACCACATGCAGACCGCCCGCCACTCCACAATGAACAGTGGACGGGTGACCCATACAGGCCTCTTCCAGGTACCGGGCACGCGCCCCCCGCCCAACGACTCACGCTGTGTACAATCACAGTTCATTCATGGCTGAGATGTGCTGATCGGCTGTATCCAATCACAGCCCAGAGCCCTGTGTTGACAATCAACACAGAGCTCTGTACAGAGGGAACGATCTCTTATTTTCTTCTCCCTGCAAAGCAGGGAGAAGAAACAAAGAGATTTTTAGTAAAAAGCAGCACAAAATACACACATTACAACTTGTTAGGCACATATTTAACCCCTTGATTACCCTAGATGTTAACCCCTTCCCAGCCAGTGTGTCATTAGTACAGTGACAGTGTATAGCATTATTACTGATTGCTGTATTACTGTCACTGGAGATGTCAGTGTCATTTAGTCAGTTCCCTCTCAGTGTCAGTTAGTGTCAGATTGCCCGCCACACTATCGCAGTCCCATTATAAGTCGCTGATCACTTAAGAACCACTTTAATATTTTAGTTGCTATAAGTCGCTGTTCACTGCCATTGCTAATATAAAAAAATACAAATTTCAGTATATATCCCATAGTTTTTAGAAACGGCAATAAGTAGTATAAAAAAAAAATTCAGTATACCGTACATTCCATAGTTTGTTGACGCTTTAACAAACCAATCGATATAAACTCGTTGGGAATTTTTTTTTTTTTTTCACCAAAGACTATTAGAATACATTTTGTCCTAAATTTATGAAGATATTAGATTTTTTTTTCATTGGATATATTGGTTTTATAGCAGAAAATAAAAAATATTGTTTTTTTTTTTTAATTTTCAGTCTTTTTTCATTTATATAATAAAAATAAAAAACACAGCGGTGATCAAATAAATAAAAAAAACAGGTTTGCGCTAATAATCCCACACAATGTATATGAAATATTACTTATAATGTGAATACAGAAATATTTGTATAAATCAATTATTAATAGTGTCCAAATTAAGTGTGCAAATGTCCAACACCAAAAAAATGTTTGTTCCATCTGTATCAATAAACAAAATCTTCGAATTCAAAATTCTTCATTTGAAAAAAAACACAAAACCACCACCAAATAGATTGAATAAACTCACCAGAGCAATATGCTGCTCAAATTATAAACCAGCAAAAGCGCTTGTGCTCCGGGAGCGACGATCTGCAGATGACTCTCAGCATGTATGGAAGGATTGAGTATGGCACTCTCAGCCAGGGGCGGACTGACAACTCATGGGGCCCCCGGGCAATAGGGGATCATGGGGCCCCTGTGTCCTTGCCCAAACTCAAAAAAGCCTATGAAAAAGGTACCAGGGGCATCTCATGGGGCCCCCTACTGACCCCGGGCCCTCGGGCAGTGCCCGAGTTTCCAAATGGTCAGTCCGACCCTGCTCTCAGGATATATGGAAGGATTCAGTACGACGCTCTCAGCATATATGGAAGGATCCAGTATGGTACTCTCAGCATATATGGAAGGATTCAGTATGGCGCTCTCAGTATATATGGAAGGATTGAGTATGGCACTCTCAGCATATATGGAAGGATTGAGTATGGCACTCTCAGCATATATGGAAGGATTGAGTATGACACTCTCAGCATATATGAAGGATTCAGTACGGCACTCTCAGCATATATGAAGGATTCAGTATGGCACTCTCAGCATATATGGAAGGATTCAGTACGACGCTCTCAGCATATATGGAAGGATTCAGTATGGCACTCTCAGGATATATGGAAGGATTCAGTATGGCACTCTCAGGATATATGGAAGGATTCAGTATGGCGCTCTCAGGATATATGGAACAATTCAGTATAGCACTCTCAGGATATATGGAAGGATTCAGTATAGCACTCTCAGGATATATGGAAGGATTGAGTATGGCACTCTCAGCATATATGGAAGGATTGAGTATGACACTCTCAGCATGTATGGAAGGATTCAGTATAGCACTCTCAGCATATATGAAGGATTCAGTATGACACTCTCAGTATATATGAAGGATTCAGTATGACACTCTCAGTATATATGAAGGATTCAGTATGACACTCTCAGCATATATGAAGGATTCAGTATGACACTCTCAGTATATATGAAGGATTCAGTATGACACTCTCAGTATATATGAAGGATTCAGTATGACGCTCTCAGTATATATGGAAGGATTCAGTATGGCACTCTCAGCATATATGGAAGGATTCAGTATGACACTCTCAGTATATATGAAGGATTCAGTATGACACTCTCAGTATATATGAAGGATTCAGTATGACACTCTCAGTATATATGAAGGATTCAGTATGGCTCTCTCAGTATATATGGAAGGATTCAGTGTGGCGCTCTCAGCATATATGAAGGATTCAGTATGGCTCTCTCAGGATATATGGAAGGATTCAGTATGGCGCTCTCAGGATATATGGAAGGATTCAGTATGGCTCTCTCAGGATATATGGAAGGATCCAGTATGGCGCTCTCAGCATATATGGAAGGATTCAGTATAGCACTCTCAGCATATATGGAAGGATTCAGTATGGCTCTCTCAGGATATATGGAAGGATTCAGTATAGCACTCTCAGCATATATGAAGGATTCAGTGTGGCGCTCTCAGCATATATGAAGGATTCAGTATGGCGCTCTCAGCATATATGGAAGGATTGAGTATGGCGCTCTCAGCATATATGAAGGATTCAGTATGACACTCTCAGGATATATGGAAGGATTCAGTGTGGCGCTCTCAGCATATATGGAAGGATTCAGTGTGGCGCTCTCAGCATATATGGAAGGATTCAGTGTGGCACTCTCAGCATATATGAAGGATTCAGTATGGCGCTCTCAGCATATATGAAGGATTCAGTATGGCACTCTCAGGATATATGGAAGGATTCAGTGTGGCGCTCTCAGCATATATGGAAGGATTCAGTGTGGCGCTCTCAGCATATATGGAAGGATTCAGTGTGGCGCTTTCAGCATATATGGAAGGATTCTGTATGGCTCTCTCAGGATATATGGAAGGATTCAGTGTGGCGCTCTCAGTATATATGGAAGGATTCAGTATAGCATCCCCTTCTTCATTTACTTCGAATAGTACTCAGGAAGCAGGAGAGGAGAGTCTCATAGCACAGCAATGTATAACAAAGAATTTATTTAAAAAATATCATTGCACTGACAATAAATTGTGTCTAAGCCGACAATAGCAAAAACCGCGTTCACAGCACTAAAATCACACAGCCTCCTCCAGCATCCACGGACGCCGACAGAACGCCGAACGTCGTGACGTCACATCCACAGGCTCCTCCCTATGCGTTTCGTCACCTGACGTCCTCACGGTTCCAATGATCGAATACCACCAAAATAAAACTGTTTTTATGTGAAGAAAATTAAATAAATTTCATTTGGGTGCAGCGCTGCATGACCGCGCAATTACCATTTAAAGCAGCGCAGTGCCGAACAGCCATAAAATGGCCTGGTCACGAAGGGGGTAAAACCTTTCCGCGGATAAATAGGGCGAATATCAGTGAGACTTGGATTCCTTTTTTGAACAGCAGCCAATCCAAGTGTAAGAAGAATACAATGGCAAGTGGCAAATATGTTTTGCAAAAACAGCGAATCTTCCGACAGAAGAAAATAAAAAAAAAATCAGCATGGTGAGCAAATCTATAATTTACAAGGAGCAACGCACAGTGTGATCGTTTTCAGGATGTGCTCATCTGCCGTCTACATCGAGAACTGTGTCACAGTCTCCACAAGATGGAGCACCTCGCTAAAGATTTCAGAGCTCGCCGTCCCTCAGGCTCCGCATGAAACTGAGCAGAACTTTCTAATGTTCTTTTCAATGGCCAAATGTTTCTGTTACACTCTGCAAACTGTGAAACAAAGTTTGATAAACGATACAAAGTTCATCGAAAGTTTATAAACATATTGAAAAAATAGAAATAAAAGCATTGAAACTAAACAAAAAACACTTTTCATTCGCTTCTGGACATTGGGTATGCTACACACGCCCAGAAACACATCAGGGCATAGGTAGTATGGCCTGTCGGTCTCTCTGCTGCGGCGCCCTTACCCCCTTTCCTCCTCACATTCGCCGTCAGCTTTGACGGCTCGGAGCTGCTCTGTAAGCAGGGCCGGGACAAGGGGTGGGCAGGAGGGGCAGCTGCCCTGTGGTATCATGTGAGGTGGGGAGGGGGGCATGAGGAGATTGGAGGGAGGGGATTTGTGTTGGGAGCAGGGGCAGACTGACAACTCAGGGGCCCCCGGGCAATAGGGGATCATGAGGCCCCTGTGTCCTTGCCCAAACTCAAAAAAGACTATGAAAAAGGTACCAGGGGCATCTCATGGGGCCCCCTACTGACCCCGGGCCCTCGGGCAGTGCCCAAGTTTCCAAATGGTCAGTCCGCCCCTGCTCAACACTATCTCTGTACCAGGGGCGGACTGACAACTCATGGGGTTCCCAGGCAATAGGGGATCATGGGGCCCCTGTGTCCTTGCCCAAACTCAAAAAAGACTATGAAAAAGGTACCAGGGGCATCTCATGGGGCCCCCTACTGACCCCGGGCCCTCGGGCAGTGCCCAAGTTTCCAAATGGTCAGTCCGCCCCTGCTCAACACTATCTCTGTACCAGGGGCGGACTGACAACTCATGGGGCCCCCGGGCAATAGGGGATCATGGGGCCCCTGTGTCCTTGCCCAAACTCAAAAAAGACTATGAAAAAGGTACCAGGGGCAAATCATGGGGCCCCCTACTGACCCCGGGCCCTCGAGCAGTGCCCGAGTTTCCAAATGGTCAGTCTGCCCCTGGTTGGGAGGGGGCGTTTGGTGGGCTGCAGTAGGTTAGAATTGGTCTAGGAGGGGGAATTTAGGAGGGGGAATTTGAGGAGAAGTGCGGTTAAATGCATAACGCACAAAAAAGGCTGAAAAACATGCATTTTTAATGCAACTAATACAACTAACGCTACCGGTGTTTTTACCCCCCCCATGAGGCCTAAAACCTGGAAGCTGATTGGTTTCTATCCAGGACTGCACCAGATTTTGAGCTCTCCAGTTTTAGTAAATCAAGCCCAATGCTCCTAAAAGGCAAGTACTTCTGTGCTGTGTCCTTAGCTAGGCCATAGTGCTCGGGGGATCCTTTATCACCTCTTGAAGTTTGTATTAATATATTAAACTTATGAACTTTTACAATTAACCCCAAACTATTACACTGACGTTTCTCTGAAAGTAGTTTCCAGATTTAATAAATAACCCCCTTTGGGTCCTGAATATTGGGCCTTGGAGAAATGTTGGGGTGAGGGGGTTCACATGAAGGGGGTGACAATGTACTGGGGTTACATGGAAGTCATCGGGTGGCTGTAGAGCCAGAAGTGGGTGTAACCACCCCACCCCCGCTGCTGTTGACGTATACCATACCTCAGTGGCAGAGGAAAGCATGTGTACTTTGAAGTACTATGCAAAGGGTTTCTGCACTGCATTATGACATCGCTGGGAGCGGAAGGTAACACTCCAACATGCTAATTGTTTGAAGTAGACACCCTCGTCCCACTCACCCTCCCTTCGGACCTTGACTTGAGTCTCAGAGCACTATAAGGCTCCATTCACACTTGTGCGACTTGTCATGTGACATTGGACGCACAAAGTCACACGGCAAGTCGTAGCCCATGTATTTCAAGCCGTTCAAGTCTATGCAACAGGTTCCCGTGCTACTTTGATGCGGCTTGAGTGCCATAGATCGCAATGTAAACTCTCAAAAGTTGCACCGTAAAGCGGAGTTCCACCCAAAAGTGGAAGCTGCACTTGTTTACCTCCCCCCCCCTCCACTGTCATATTTGGCCGCAGGGAGCGGCTACCTGGTTTTGACAGGTACCCACTCCCACTTCCAGCTCATTTCGCGAAGTGAGCCGGGAGTTTGGCCCCCTCCTTCCTTCCGCAGACTTCACAGGTCCCAGAAGACCGCTGGACCAATCAGGATGCGCAGCACGACTCACGCATGTGCAGTGGGCACCCGGCAAGCTGTCACAGCCTGGTGCCCATGCTTGATATGCCGAGGAGAGGAAATGCAGAGAAGGGATGGCGCGGCAAATTTTATCTGGACTGGAGTCCTCCTTTAAGTCACATGACCCACTTGTTAAGCAGATTCTGATTATATTTGGTAAATGCCGATTTTAATTTCTGTGCGCACAACATCGTCGCGGAGTAAAAAAAAAAATCTACTTTTACGGGACAATTTTATCTGGACTGGAGTCCTCCTTTAAGCCACATGACAGATTTGTTGAGCAGATTCTGATGCTGATTTTAATTTCTGTGCGCACAATATCGTCGGGGATTAAAAAAAAATCTACGTTTCCGGGCAAATTTTTTCCAGACTGGAGTCCTCCTTTAAGTCACATGACCCACTTGTTGAGCAGATTCTGATTACATTTGGTAAATGCTGATTTTCATTTCTGTGCGCACAACATTGGCGCGGAGTAAAAAAAAAAGCTAAGTTTGCGGGCAAATTTTATCTGGACTGGAGTCCTCCTTTAAGCCACATGACAGATTTGTTGAGCAGATTCTGATGCTGATTTTAATTTCTGTGTGCAGAACATCATCGCGGAGTAAAAACAAATCTCTGTTTACAGGCAAATTTTATCTGGACTGGAGTCCTCCATTAAGCCACATGACCCACTTGTTGAGCAGATTCTGATGCTGATTTTCATTTCTGTACACACAACATCGTTGCGGAGTAAAAAAAAGAAAACTACGTTTACGGGCAAATTTTACCTGGACTGCCGTCTTCCTTTAAGTCACATGACCCACCTGTTGAGCAGATTCTGATTATATTTGGTAAATGCCGATTTTAATTTCTGTGCACACAACATCGGTGTGGAGTAAAAAAAAAAATCTACTTTTACGGGAAAATTTTATCTGGACTGGAGTCCTCCTTTAAGTCACATGACCCACTTGTTGAGCAGATTCTGATTATATTTGGTAAATGCTGATTTTCATTTCTCTGCGCACAACATCGTCACGGAGTAAAAAAAAAAAATGTACGTTTACGGACAAATTTTATCTGGACTGGAGTCCTCCTTTAAGTCACATGACCCACTTGCTGAGCCGATTCTGATGCTGATTTTCATTTCTGTGCGCACAACATCATCGCAAAGTAAAAAAAAAAATCTACGTTTACGGGCAAATTTTATCTGGACTGGAGTCCTCCTTTAAGTCACATGACCCACTTGTTGAGCAAATTCTAATTATATTTGGTAAATGCTGATTTTAATTTCTGTGCGCACAACATCGGTGCGGAGTAAAAAAAAATCTATGTTTACGGGCAAATTTAATCTGGACTGGAGTCCTCCTTTAAGTCACATGACCCACTTGTTGAGCAAATTCTGATTATATTTGGTAAATGCCGATTTTAATTTCTGTGCGCACAACATTGTCGCGGAGTAAAAAAAAATCTACGTTTACAGGAAAATTTTATCTGGACTGGAGTCTTCCTTTAAGTCACATGACCCACTTGTTGAGCAAATTCTGATGCTGATTTTCATTTCTGTGCGCACTAAATCATCGCTGAGTAAAAAAAAAAAATCTACGTTTACGGACAAATTTAATCTGGACTGGAGTCCTCCTTTAAGTCACATGACGCACTTGTTGAGCAGATTCTGATGCTGATTTTCCTTTCTGTACGCACAACATCGTCGCGGAGTAAAAAATATCATCAAGGAAAAAACAGACACGCAACAATGCCGCTGCAATGAGGGCCATTATTAACCGATAAGCGTTAAGAATTAGGCGAAATCGCTCTTTCTGCATTCCGCGCACAGCTGACAGAACGGGGTAAGTTGAATTCACGTTTTGCTTTTTTTTTTTTTTCCCGGCAATCAAAGAGACTTTCTAATCTAATCCTGATCGAGACCTTGGTAGGTGGCCCGGTAATTGAGAAATAAGTGAGCAGATTCCTCAGCGAGTCCGTAGTACTTTATATTAATTTGTTCTGAAAATCGTCTCTAACTCTGCTCAATAAATGAGAGCATCTGTAATGGCTTCATTATGGCGGCTAAAGGAAACGGCCAATCGCCGCGTCATACGGTATGGCGTTCTGCGCTCGTTGGCGTCAGAGACCCCGGGGAGTGGGGGAGTTGAAATCTGGTTCTGGTTTTAATTGGTCGATCTTTGTTTTTTTTTAAGCTCTTCTGAAACCAGTGAAAATGTACATATATGCAGTATATATATGAGGTGTGCAGGGGCGGACTGACCATTGCAGCAATCGAGCACTGGGGTCCGGGGTCAGTAGGGGGCCCCATGAGATGCCTCTGGTACCTTTCATAGGCTGTTTTGGGTATGGTTTGAGTGTGGGCGAGGACACAGGTGCCCCATGATCCCCTATTGCCCGGGGGCCCCATGAGTTGCCAGTCCGCCCCTGGAGGTGTGACCATTTAATTCCTGGTATGCCCACGGCTTGGCCCCATGGTGGTGAGTCACACGGCCATTCACACCAGAGCATTTTCTGACATGTTCTAACTTGCAAATTGACAACAAATTTTCCATGAAAATTGCCAAACGTGCGAGTGAAACTTACAACAGGCATGATCCCCTATTTCCCGAGGGCCCCATGAGTTGTCAGTCCGCCTCTCTGCTGTTGGTGGAAAATGAGCGACCGGAAGCTGCAGCGGCGAATTAACACCAAATTATGCGTGAAAATTGCCAAACGTGCACATGAAACTTACAACAGGCTTGGGTGTGGTTTGAGTGTGGGCGAGGAAACAGGGGCCCCATGATCCCCTACTTCCCGGGGGCCCAATGAGTTGCCAGTCCGCCCCTGGAGGTGTGACCATTTATTTCCTGGAATGCCCCATGGTGGTGAGTCACACGGCCATTCGCACCCCATCGTGTTCTGACATGTTCTAGCTTGCACTCTCCTGGGTTGCAAGCAGGGGCCGACTGACAACTCATGGGGCCCCTGGGCAATAGGGGATCATGGGGCCCCTGTGTCCTTGCCCAAACTCAAAAAAGCCTATGAAAAAGGTACCAGGGGCATCTCATGGGGCCCCCTACTGACCCCGGGCCCTTGGGCAGTGCCTGAGTTTCCAAATGGTCAGTCCGCCCCTGGTTGCAAATTAGTTGACTCGGTCTTCATGGAGTAGTAGAAGAAATAACACGCGTGTGCATTGTGCTTTTGGAGGAAAATGAGCGTCAGGAAGCTGGAGCGGTGAATTAACACCAAATTTTGTGTGAAAATTGGCAAACGTGCAAGTGAAACTTACAACAGGCTTGGGTGTGGTTTGAGTGTGGGTGAAGACACAGGGGCGCCATGATCACCTATTGCCCGGGGGCCCCATGAGTTGTCAGTCCGCCCCTGGAGGTGTGACCATTTAATTCCTGGAATGCCCACGGCTTGGCCCCATGGTGGTGAGTCACACGGCCATTCACACCCCAGCGTGTTCTGACATGTTCTAACTTGCACTCTCCTGGGTCTCAGACCAGTTGACTCGGTCTTCATGGAGTAGTAGAAGAAATAACACGCGTGTGCATTGTGCTGTTGGTGAAAAATGAGCGACCGGAAGCTGCAGCGGCGAATTAACACCAAATTTTGCATGAAAATTGGCAAATGTGTGAGAGAAACTTACAACAGCCTTGGACGTGGTTTGAGTGTGGGCAAAGACACAGGGGCGCCATGATCACCTATTGCCAATGGGCCCCATGAGTTGTCAGTCCACCCCTGGAGGTGTGACCATTAAATTCCTGGAATGCCTGTGGCTTGGTCCCATGGTGGTGAGTCACACGGCCATTCGCACCCCATCGTGTTCTGACGTGTTCTAACTTGCACTCTCCTGGGTTGCAAGTTAGTTGACTCGGTCTTCATGAACTAGTAGAAGAAATAACACGCGTGTGCATTGTGCTTTTGGAGGAAAATGAGCGTCAGGAAGCTGGAGTGGTGAATTAACACCAAATTTTGTGTGAAAATTGGCAAACGTGCGAGTGAAACTTACAACAGGCTTGGGCGTGGTTTGAGTGTGGGCGAAGACACAGGGATGCCATGATCCCCTATTGCCCGGGAGCCCCATGATTTGCCAGTCCACCCCTGGAGGTGTGACCATTTAATTCCTGGAATGCCCGCGGCTTGGCCCCATGGTGGTGAATCACACGGCCATTCGCACCCCATCCTGTTCTGATGTGTTCTATCTTGCACTCTCCTTGGTCGCAGACCAGTTGACTTGGTCTTTATGGAGTAGTACAAGAAATAACACGCATGTGCGTTGTGCTGTTGGTGAAAAATGAGCGACAGGAAGCTGGAGTGGCGAATTAACACCAAATTTTACGTGAAAATTGGCAAATGTGGGAGTGAAACTTACAATAGGCCAGTGGTGAACATTTTAAGAAGAAATCAAGTGTTATTGAATGGCATAGACAGTTGGGGGGGGGGGGGGGAGACGTCCTCGATGACGCAATGGTCAACCAATATTGTTACAAGGAAATTCTGAAAAGGTTACGGGAATCTGTTCAGAGGAAAAGACCAGAACTCTGGCCTGACAAGTGGATTCTCCAAGTTGATTCTCCACCACGACAATGCTTCTGCACATGATGTTTGCGAGCGTCTGGCCCAGAAACCCATCCCGAAACGTAACCGGCCATCTTATTCCCCTGACTTAGCACCCTGAGACTTTTGGCTATTTCCAATAATGGAATCTTTAGTAGCCAGGATATGGACTTATTGCACAGGTGACCACCTATCACGGAACCACGCTTGGAGTCACTGAGCTCCTGAGAGCGACCCATTCTTTCACCAATGTTTGTAGAAGCAGTCTGCATGTCTAGGTGATGATAGTATACACCTGTGTCCATGGAGGGGATTGGAGCACCTGAATCACATGATATGGAGGGGATTGGAGCACCTGAATCACATGATATGGAGGGTGGGCCCAATACTTTTGGCAATATAGTGTATATATGAATGCTATGTAGAGCTGAACGGTGACGGATATGAAACTCTATGTAGCACAGCCTCTCGGAGAAGCGCATAGCTGACAATTATACCGCGTTACAATGTAATAAGCGCAAATTACTGCTCATGTAATAAAGTCTCCCTCGGCAGCCTGGCCTTGTAATTGCCATAAAATAAAATGACAACCATAAAAGATGTATTGAATTTTTGTGAAATGAATTAATATTACGATCCTAGACGCATTCCTTGAAATTGGTTTCTAATAAATTTTTACTTCTGCTAAACAAAATAATAAAGAAAATACTTTTTTTTTTTTTAAATTTAAAGTCATTTATTTTCTGTCTTTTCTCTTTGTGCGGTCCTTCCAGAACTTTACAAACTTGTTTTTGTACAGAAAGCGATACAATGATCCGAGGACAAATACTGAACACAAAATAAATGAATACAAAGGAATATTCAACTCTTTGCATGGGATGGATAGAGAAGTACAACTGTCTACAAATGGAGGTCACGTGGACCCTGGGCTCTTCTGAACGCGTTTCTGCTGACAGGAGAGACGCTGCATTGAAAACGCTGTGCTTGAAACGCGTGTAGGTGCGTATAGGCGCATAAAGCATTTTGGCGTTCGTTCATTTCATTTCATATTAACCCCTTTGCCTATTGTGCATTTTCACCCTCTTCCTGCCCAGGCCAATTTTCAGCTTTCAGCGCTGTTGCGCTGTCAATCACAATTGCGCGGTCATGCAACACTGTACCCAACCTAAATTTTGTTATTTTTTTTTTAGACAAATAGAGCTTTCCTTTGGCAATACCTAATCGCCACGGGGTTATTGTTTGCTAAACAAATGAAAAAAAGACTAAAAATGTTGAAAAAAAAAGGTTTTTATAGATTCTGCTATAACGTTTTGTAAATAAGTGATTTTTTTTCCTTCACTGATGTGCTCTGATGAGGCTGCACCAGGGGCGGACTGACCATTTGGAAACTCGGGCAGTGCCCGAGGGCCCGGGGTCAGTAGGGGGCCCCATGAGATGCCCCTGGTACCTTTTTCATAGGCTTTTTTGAGTTTGGGCAAGGACACAGGGGCCCCATGATCCCCTATTGCCCGGGGGCCCCATGAGTTGTCAGTCCGCCCCTGGGCTGCACTGATAGGCACTAATAGGTTGCACTGATGGGTAGTGATGAGGAGCCACTGATGGGCACTGATAGGCTGCACTGATAACGCTGCACCAATATGCGGCACTGATGGGCACTGATAGGCTGCACTGGTGGGTAGTAATGAGGAGGCACTGATGAGCACTGATAGGCTGCATTGATGGGCAGCACAGTGGCTAAATGGTTAGCACTTCTGCCTAGCAGTACTCGGGTCATTGGTTTGAATCCCAGCCACGGCACCACCTGCCTGGAGTTTGCATGTTCTCCCTGTGCCTGCGTGGGTTTCCTTTGGGTACTCTGGTTTCCTCCCACACTCCAAAGACATGCTGGTAGGTGAATTGGCTCCTGTCTAAATTGGCCCTAGTATGTGTATGTATGAGTGTGAGTTAGGGACCTTAGATTGTACACCCCTTGAGGGTTAGGGACCAGGGGCGGACTGACAGCTCATGGGGCCCCCGGGCTATAGGAGATCATGGGGCCCCTGTGTCCTTGCCCAAACTGAAAAAAGCCTATGAAAAAGGTACCAGGGGCATCTCATGGGGCCCCCTAATGACCCCGGGCCCTCGGGCATTGCCCGAGTTTCCAAATGGTCAGTCCGTCCCTGTTAGGGACCGATGTGAATGTACAATATATATATATGTAAAGCGCTGCGTAAATTGATGGTGCTATATAAGTACCTGAAATAAATAAAAAATAACGTTGCACCAATATGTGGCACTGATAGGCTGCACTGATGGGCACTAATAGGCTGCACTGATAACACGGCACTGATAGGCTGCACTGAAGGGTAGCGATAATGTGGCACTGATGGGAACTGATAGGCTGCACTGATTGGTAGTGATGAGGAGGTACTGATGGGCACTGATAGGCTGCACTGATAACGCTGCACCAATATGTGGCACTGATGGGTAGTGATGAGGAGGCACTGATGAGGCTGCACTGATGGGTACTGATGAGGAGGCACTGATGGGCACTAATAGGCTGCACTGATAAGACTGCCCCAATATGTGGCCCTGATAGGCTGCACTGATGGGTAGTGATAATGTGGCACTGATGGGCACTGATAGGCTGCACTGATCGGTAGTGATGTGGAGGCACTGATAGGCTGCACCAATATTGGGCACTGATAGGCTGCGCTGATGGGTAGTGATGAGGAGGAACTGATGAGGCTGCACTGATGGGTACTGATGAGGAGGCACTGATAGGCAGCACTGATGGGCACTGACAGCCAGCACTGAGGAGGCACAGATAGCCGGCACTGAGGAGGCACAGATAGCCAGCACTGATAGCCGGAAGTGAGGAGGCACAGATAGCCAGCACTGATAGCCGGCACTGACAGCTGGTAGCTTTTTGGAAAAAAATGCTACTGCTGCCATATATTGTGACATGTTGGGAATGTATTCATACGGACTTGGAGGTCCACTTTAAGAAACGTTACCTAAAAAGTTAGACGCGGAGCACAACCACTGACCACATTACAGATCCAAGCACACCGCCCTCTCCCAGCAGCCTGAGCATTTAAATCGCCATAAACTCAAAGCTTTTAGCGGATCCTGGAAAGTGTGTGTTTTACTTGCATTTCCTGAGATATAAAACTCCTTTCCAGGCATAAATGTAGCGCCATACCACCAACAGATTAATGTAAAAGCGGAATAACTACTCAAAAGATGTGGATACCATCCAAGCTCACTTAAGCATGGACAGTTATTCCTTCCATACTGTAAAAATTGCTGCTATTTAGATCACAGAGAAAAAAATAAAATAAAAAGAAACCCTCTTTACGAGTCCTATTTATTTCTAATGCGGCGTTGATTTGTGACACGCCGGGGCAGGGCAGGACGTCGCCGTCAAAATGGAAAAGAGCATTCGGAGCCCTGAGGGGGAAATTCTAAGCAATATATAAGAATGGAGATGATGATAACTCCGAATAGTAACGTCGGATGAGCGCTGCGGATTTATTGTTTCTAATAGTTAGGCCGCGGCTGACGCAACGTCATGTTTAACATAACTGCCGGCAATAAATAGCGAGCGTGCAGGCGCATTAGATACGGGATAACAAACTCCGGAGTGTAAGTTATGGCCGAATCAGGATCACGTAGGACCTCCGAGAGTACATGAATGTGCGATGCCTGAGGCCAGGACTTTATAAAGATAGGGAATGCGTAATAATTAACCGCTGGCTGGAAGACATTAATGCAAATACTGAGGCAGGCGCTGATACGTGATCATCGAGATGGACAGAATGACGGACAAACACAGGCTGGTTCTTGTTTCCTGAGCAGGGGAGGACTGACAACTCATGGGGCCCCCAGGCAATAGGGGATCATGGGGCCCCTGTGTCCTTGCCCAAACTCAAAAAATCCTATGAAAAAGATATCTCATGGGGCCCCCTACTGACTCCGGGCCCTCGGGCAGTGGCCGAGTTTCCAAATGGTTAGTCCGCCTCTGTTCCTGAACCTCCCAGCTTAAAATGATCAGCTTTTGTTTATACGGTCTAAGCCAGTAAATCTCGACTGCTGGGCTAGGGCCCAGCGCCAGGATGGGGCCCAGTGCTGGGCTGCAGCCTCCCTTCTTCAGGGCCTATAGCTAGCTACAGATTCTTTAATATTCCACAATGCCTCCCAACTCCCATAGCGTACCCCAAACTCCTAGAGTGATCCTCAGTGTCCCCAGGCAACTCAAGAACCTTCAGTCTCCATGTTGCCGCCCTCCCAGCCTGCTGCAGAGCCTCCAGTCTTCTATAGAGTCCCCCCATGTCCTAGAGTGCCCCCCATTGCCCCCAGGCAACCTGAGAGCCTTCAGCCTCACAATGCCTCCCTAGCCTGCTGCAGAGCCTCCAGTCTTCTATAGTGTCCCCCAACCTCTCAGAGTGGCCCGCAGTGTCCCAAGGCAATCTGAGAGCCTTCAGCCTCCACAATGCCCTCTCTGCCTGCTGCAGAGCCTCAAGTCTTCTATACTGTCCCACAACTTCCTAGAGTGGCCCCCAGTACCCCCAGGCAACCCAAGAGCCTTCTGCCTTCACAATGCCCTTCCAGCCTGCTGCAAAGTCTCCAGTCTTCTATAGTGTCCCCCAACCTCCTAGAGTGGCCCGCAGTGTCCCCAGGAAATCTGAGAGCTTTCAGCCTCCACAATGCCCTCTCTACCTGCTGCAGAGCCTCAAGTCTTCTATAGTGTCCCCCAACTTCCTAGAGTGGCCTCCAGTGCCCCCAGGCAACCCAAGAGCCTTCAGCCTTCACAATGCCCTTCCAGCCTGCTGCAAAGTCCTCCAGTCTTCTATAATGTCCCCAACCTCCTAGAGTGGCCCACAGTGTCCCCAGGCAACCAGAGAGCCCTCCACAATCCACCACAGTCTGCTGAAGATCCCCAAACCTCCACAGTGCGTCCCAGCTCCAATGGTGTCCCCTAACCTCTCAGAGTGGTTCACAGAGCTCCCAGGCCTGCTGAGAGCCATCCGCCTCCACAGTGCCTTTTCAGTTGCAGATTCCTTGAACCTGAAACAGTGCTCTCCATCTTTTACAGTACTCCCAACCTCCCAGAGATTGACTCACAGTGCCCCCAGCCCCCCTAAGAGTCCTCAGTCTCCACAGTCTTCTATAGTGTCCCCAACCTCCCAGAGTGGTCAACAGTGCCCCCAGGCCCCCTGAGAGTCTTCAGTCTCCACAATACCCCCACAGCCTGCTACAGATCCCCTAGCCTCCCACAGTGCCACCCAACTCCAACAGTGTCCCCAAATATCCCAGATGGATCACAGAGCTCCCAAGGCCCCAGAGAGCCATTGGCCTCCACAATGCCCTTCCAGCTGCATTCCTTCACTTCCCTCACTGCCTGCGTTAAATCCCTTAAAGCAGCCCCATGCACTTGAATGAGTTGTGATTGGCAGGCGGTGGACCTGCTGAAAGTGACAGGAGGTATAATTCCTGCTGCGAAGCAAAGCATTGCAGTTTCGGCATGCTTACACCCCCCAACTGCTGCCTCTGCAGCAAAAGGAGTAGCAGTTGGGGGACAATAAAACTGCGGCTCTACTGTGGAGTTTTAGTGCCCCCCAACCTCTAATGTGCACAAGCCCTTACTGGCTGGATCACCAGGTGAAAACAAAGGTAAAAAGCCAAAAAAAGGAACGGTAATACAGCCACAACATCTAAGTATTCATAAGCTGCAATATTTTACATTTATTTTAGGTTTGGATATGCTTTAAAGTGATATTAAAGGCAGTTTTTTGTTTGCTTTAAAAATAACAAATATGTTGTAGTTATCTGCTCTGTGTAATGGTTTTGCACAGAGCAGCTCCAATCCTTCTCTTCTCCGGGCCCTACTGGTGCTCCTGGCCCCTCTGTCCTGCCTAGTGCCCCCATAGCAAGTAGCTCGCTATGGGGGCAGTTGAGAAGGCTTGCTGCCGAGCTGCTGCTCTGTGTGTCCATTCACACACGGAGCACAGCTCAGCTTCACCCCCTGCTCTCTCCTCATGGGCTCACTGGCTGTGATTGACAGTAATGAAAGCCAATGGCTACCGCTGCTGTATCTACTAGTGACGAGGAAGATACCTGGAGGAGCCAAGGCTCTCGTGCATATCATAGTTTCCTGCTCTGTGTAATGGTTTTGCACAGAGCAGCTCCAATCCTTCTCTTCTCCAGGCCCCACTGATGTTCCTGGCCCCTCTGTCCTGCCTAGTGCCCCCATGGCAAGTAGCTTGCTATAGGGGCACTCGAGAAGGCTTGCTGTGGCTCTGTGGGTCCATTTACATGCGGAGTGCAGCTCAGTTTTGACCCCTGCTCTCTCCTCAAGGGCTCACTGGCTGTGATTGTCAGTAATGAAAGCCAATGGCTACCGCTGCTGTATCTACTAGTGACCAGGAAGATACCTGGAGGAGCCAAGGCTCTCGTGCATATCATAGTTACCTGCTCTGTGTAATGGTTTGCACAGAGCAGCTCCAATCCTTTTCTTCTCCAGGCCCCGCTGATGCTCCTGGCCCCTCTGTCCTGCCTAGTGCCCCCATGGCAAGTAGCTTGCTATAGGGGCACTCGAGAAGGTTTGCTGTGGCTCTGTGGGTCCATTCACATGCGGAGTGCAGCTCAGCTTTGACCCCTGCTCTCTCCTCAAGGGCTCACTGGCTGTGATTGACAGTAATGGAAGCCAATGGCTACCACTGCTGTATCTGCTAGTGACAAGGAAAATACCTGGAGGAGCCGAGGCTCTCGTGCATATCATAGTTACCTGCTCTGTGTAATGGTTCTGCATAGAGCAGCTCCAATCCTTCTCTTCTCTAGGCCCTGCTGATGCTCCTGGCCCCTCTGTCCTGCCTAGTGCCCCCCTAGCAAGTAGCTTGCTATGGGGACACTCGAGAAGGCTTGTTCCCGAGCTGTTGCTCTGTGTGTCCATTCACAC
Source organism: Staurois parvus (assembly GCF_062004578.1). Classification (NCBI taxonomy): domain Eukaryota; kingdom Metazoa; phylum Chordata; class Amphibia; order Anura; family Ranidae; genus Staurois; species Staurois parvus. The sequence goes on from NW_028319427.1 coordinate 1,049,140, forward strand.
GTGGGGTGCAACTCAGCTTCGCCCCCTGCTTTCTTCTCATGGGCTCACTGGCTGTGATTGACAGTAATGAATGCCAATGGCTGTATCTACTAATGACGAGGAAGAGACCCTGGGGAGCCAAGGCTCTCGTGCATATCGCTGGATCGAGATGGGGCCCAGGTCAGTATTGGGGGGGGGGGGGCATAGAATACTTGAAGGTAAAAAAAAAACCTTGAACCTGTACAACCAATTTAAGGTTGCAGACAGCAACAACAAACTGATCCAAGGCATGCAGTCCATCCTATTCGGCTTCATAAGTACATGACAATGAAATGTATTTGAAAACAATGTAACATAATCTTCCTCTTCCCTTTATGATGCCCCATAAGGTGACACAAACGCCATAAACAATGACATCCCTCGTAACTTTAACCCTTATCAGGCAGCCCTATCCATCACTTTATAACATCCCACGTGCTTTACAAGGAGGCGCACACCAGCCGCCATCATCCGCTGATTTTTAAGGCGATATATATTTCCGTTTACAAGTATAATATCGGCTAATAGTTTATTTAACAAGAGGCGCCAAAGTAAAGTGGCTCACACAGACCTGAAAGATGTCCTCCATGCCGGGAGGAACATAAATCTGAACGCGTCTGGTGTAAATAAAGGGCCCTGTCCGTTCCATCCACCAATAAATGTTTATATTGGATCTGTGTGATGATAAATTATACCAGAGATATATTGTATGGGGGGAGCGCCAATCTAGCAATCGAGGGCTGGTAGGGAGCTAGAAGTACAGTGAAAAACAAATGCCAAGAAGTAGACCTAATACGCAGAACAATACGGGGGAACAATCTAAAATTTGGGCGATCTGTGTCTGAGAATAGGTCCAATGATGTAGCATCAGAGCTGGAAAGGGTTAACATGTATCATAAGGCAAACCCTCCCCCCTTTTACCAAATTACTACATTGAATAGTTAAACAAATATGTTTTGCTTTTATGTAAAATTACTGCTTTTACTTCCTGGTTGAGTGAGGCACTGGTGATGTAGCTCTAGCCTCACACATGCATCCTGGGAAGGCTATATCACCAGTGCCTCCTTGGATTGTGTGTACTGTCACATGTTCCTGGAGGCGGACCATTAGTTCCAAGAAGTAAAGGGAGATGGATAAATCTGACCTGATTGAAAATGGCCGCCGTGAGGTTAAGGGGGAGGAGTGAAAATGGCCACCATGAGAAGAATGTACAGTAGAGAAGTCCTCTTGTTGATGGGACTTTAAAGGCACGGGTTTATCACCATAGGTGCAACACATGCATGACCAATTTCCACATTACTACTGGAATATCAGCTTTTGACCACACCGCCATATTCCATATTGAGACTCATGTCTTTTTTTAAGATTGTATTAATAAAAATTGATTATTTTTTAACTGTTGAACTATCAGTCCACTATTTCATAAACCCGTGCCTTTAAAGTCCCTTCAACAAGAGGACTTCTCTACTGTAAGTTTCCAGGGATGATGGCACCTCTTGTGTTGTATCCCTTCCCTTTTCTAACCATGAGAAGAATGGGGAGGAGTGAAATTGGCCACCGTGAGAAGAACGGGGAGGAGTGAAATTGACCACCGTGAAAAGAATGGGGAGGAGTGAAATTGGCCGCCGTGAGAAGAATGGGGAGGAGTGAAATTGGCTGCTGTGAGAAGAATGGGGAGGAGTGAAATTGGCCGCCGTGAGAAGAATGGGAAGGAGTGAAATTGGCCACCATGAGAAGAATGGGGAGGAGTGAAATTGGCCACCATGAGATGAATGGGGAGGAGTGAAATTGGCTGCCGTGAGAAGAATGGGGAGGAGTGAAATTGGCCGCCGTGAGAAGAATGGGGAGGAGTGAAATTGGCTGCCGTGAGAAGAATGGGAAGGAGTGACATTGGCTACCGTGAGAAGAATGGGAAGGAGTGAAATTGGCCGCTGTGAGAAGAATGGGGAGAAGTGAAATTGGCTGCTGTGAGAAGAATGGGGAGGAGTGAAATTGGCTGCCATGAGAAGACTGGGGAGGAGTGACATTGGCCTCCATGAGAAGAATGGGGAGAAGTGAAATGGCTGCTGTGAGAAGAATGGGGAGGAGTGAAATTGGCCACCATGAGAAGAATGGGGAGGAGTGAAATTGGCCTCCATGAGAAGAATGGGGAGGAGTGAAATTGGCCTCCATGAGAAGAATGGGGAGGAGTGAAATTGGCCACCATGAGAAGAATGGGGAGGAGTGAAATTGGCCGCGTTGAAAATAATGGGGAGGAGAAGAAAAATAAGATATGTAAAGTATAATTATCTATAAGTATCTGTTTGTAGATTACCATTACTAAATGTTCTAAATGTGCCTTTGTTCTAATTTTTAGGATGAAGTTCCTCTTGAAAGGGTAAGTTTACCTTTTTCGGAAAAAAGTAAAAGGTTAACTAACTCCAAGTATCCTATCACCCCTCCGGACAGGGTCGGGACAAGGGGTGAGCGGGGGGGACTGGGTTTATTGCATGGATGGGGTCTACCAGTGCTGGTTGCTTCTGTTACAAGGCTGATAGGAGTAGTGACAGTGACATCAATGCTAACTTTAAAGGCAGGGGGCGCAATTTGGCATCTTTGCTTCGGGTACTGGGTGACTTTTTTCCAGCTTTGCCTCCAGTCCCCACTGCACATACTCATGCCCCATGCTGCCAGTGTAGCAGTCTGTACATTGCAATATACAGCCCAAAAGTAAGCATCCTTCATAATGCATCATAGTGGCACACTCTCATTGGTCATTCCAGCCACTTGACCATGCTGTCCACTGAGAAGAGCATCTGTGGCTTCTTCTCCTGGTAAGGTGTCCCACCTTCACGTGTTAGTGATGACCAATGGGCATGAAGAGATGGAGGAGGCAGTAGGTATTAAAAAACTGGACTCCATCCCACCAAATCATCGATAGACTGGGTTGCCACCTTTCCTGGAAAAAAGTACAACCTTTATGAACCCTTTTCAAATAGGAACACTGGGAATGTAATATGTTTTTACTGGCCTGGTCTGGTAACCCTATTTATCAAATTGATTTTATACATTCCCTAACAACAACATTCTGTAAGGCTATCATGGTGTCATATGTTCTTCCTCTTATCTGGCAAGAGCCGTCGCTGTTTTTTACTTGGCGCAGCACTACTGAGAGCCCACACAGGGCAACAGGTGAGAATCCCTCTATGACAGGATTTCTCATCCAGGGTTCTTCGGAGCCCTGTTGTTCCTCCAGAAGTTGCCATGGGTTCCTTGAGAAGATAACAATTTCTGCCTCTCAGATGTGTAACCACTGACACCAATGATCTTTTAGCTGTCCGTAGGGAGGGCATTCTTCTCTTTGACTACCAAGAGAAAAAGCATCCTTCTCACTAACTACCACACTAATGTGTGGTGGGCTGTATTTCCAAGGGTTTCTCCAGGTTAAAAACTTTGAGAAAGGCTGCTTTATGACATCCTTAGCTCAATGAGAAAGGGATGTTCCTCACTTTATTAGGCAATATCTTAATAAATAGGTGTAGTAATTCACTTTTTTGGGGGGCGGCGATGTCACACCTGTGAAGAACGGTCCAGGGGTGCCCGTAGCGAAAGAAAGAAAGAGAAGAACAGCGCAGGGCAGACATGACTAGGTGAAGAGGGAGAAAAGACAGGAAAGGGTTAAGTTAAAGGGGAAGGGTTAAAAAAGATAGTAAGGTTACCTGATTGGTGTTAGGAGGTTTGGGTGGGATCATCCTGAATCTTGGTGGAGTGCTGGGGGGTTGGAGCCAATGCTAATTAGTAGCTGAAGAGTGAAGTTCCCACCTGCCCTCCCTTGGGGTGTTTGTTCTGTTTGGCTTGTTTAGTTTGGTGGCAGTTGTTGGTCTTGGTAGGTTGTTAATGGTTTGTGATGATAAGTGTATGGTTGGGACCCATCTGTGGTATGGTGTGCCCGGGTAAATTCCAGTTAACCGAGGTTTAACTGGAAGGTGGAGGTCTACCTGCGGAAGGCGTGTCCTTGTCTCCGAGTCGGTGCGTTGCGGCTGGAGACCTAGTAGGAACAGTAAGGTGAAGGTTCCGCAGGGGAGATCAATATTGTTTTGGGTGACTGCCTAGATCAACAACTCATTCCGTAAGTTTATGGAGGTTTCTATTTTAACCACTTCCAGTCCAGGCCAATTTTCAGCTTTCAGCGCTATCACACTTTGAATGACAATTGTGCGGTCATGCAACACTGTACCCATATGAATTTTTAGCATTTTTTTGAGACAGATAAAACTTTATTTTGGTGGTATTTATTCACCACTAGGATTTTTATTTTTTTTTGCTATGTAAATTAAAAAGTCAGAAAATTTGGAAAAAAGGTGTTTTTCTTATACAATTTTGCAAATAAATAGTATTTCATCATAAATCTTGGCCAAAATTTATTCCGTTATATTTTTAGTAAAAAAAAAAAAAACAAATTAGTTTATAACCAAAAATGATAATTTGTTAAACATTTTTTTTATTTTTTTATATTATTTTTTATTTATTATTATTTTTTTTACATACTGTCACCCTAGCAGTACAGTGTCGTCATAGTGACACTCTACTACTTGTGGGGGGTGATGGAGATTTTTTTTTTTTTTTCACACTGATTGCTTTTACACCCATAGAGGATGTAAAAGCAATCATTTCTCCTTCTCTCTGGCTGCATTCTTGCAGCCATTGAGAACTACTGAGTGAGCTGTGATTGGTCACAGCTTGTCACATGGTACAAGGCTGTTGTGAATAGCCCTGTACAGGGGTGGACTGACAACTCATGGGGCCCCTGGGCAATAGGGGATCATGGGGCCCCTGTGTCCTTGCCCAAACTCAAAAAAGCCTATGAAAAAGGTACCAGGGGCATCTCATGGGGCCCCATACTGACCCTGGGCCCTCGGGCAGTGCCCGAGTTTCCAAATGGTCAGTCCGCCCCTGGCCCTGTACCATGTGACCTCTGTGATCATTCACAGATTTCACACATAGTAAGCAATGATGTCAGAAGTGACATCTTGCTTACTACTCTGCATGTGATCACTGATTGGCCAATCAGTGATTTCATGATCGGGACCTCGTACAGAGCTCCCGTCCGACGATCGGTGTTCCGCTGTGTCTGGAGGACACAGCGGGCACCAGATCGTGGTGCTGTGCGCTCCCAGGGAGCGCGCACAAGCAGGGTGGGGGGAGGCCGTTTACGTACAACGGCCGGGCAGGAGGTGGTTAAGGAATGTTTTCTGTATATTTAGGTTAAATTGTTAATAAAAGGCCGTGAAGGCCATTTTACTCCAACAAAGTGTGGTCTCCTTTTATTGGTGGAGGGAGTGTTGAGAAATGGGTTTTTTTTCGGACGTTGGGTAGGTATGTTTTGGGGGTGTTAGCATTTGACAACACATCTCTTCTACACTGGTCATGTACGTGGCCAACAAAAGGCATGCCAGCAGTAAATGCGTGTTCCTATGTGTTGGGTAGAGAAGACGGTTGTGTGGTCACGCAGTTAATAAACATCTGTCCACAGCCAATGTCGTTGTAACTCGGAAGGAGTTAACCGAATAACAATCAACTCTCATTGATTTAATTTGGCTGAAAATTAGATTCCACTTGGCCATTTGTAGTTCCTTTTTCAACAGACTTTATAGAAGACAATCCCCGGGCTAATGTCTCTTGTCAACCGGCATCTGTTCCGGCACTACTGACAGACAACAAAGGCAGCTAACACCTGTCTTCTAACGAACGCGGCAAAGAATTTGCCTTTCAAACTTTTCCTTGGTATTAATGGGTATTATAGCGCCAAAGTAAATTGTGTCTCGTCTGCTTCTGCTCCTCCATGTGTGTGTGTCGAGGACAAACATAACGAACAGCTGGAGGCTCGTCCTAATGATAGGAATTTTCTGGAGTCACATTCCGAGAACAGCCTAGGAACAAACAAATATTTGTGGAACTAATTACAGGTTTTTGATCTCCTCTCCATGGGAGGAATTCCTGTATTTCCCCTTACCTGTGAAGTGACTTTTATGAGATCTTTTAGTAATTAGCAACTTAAAGAGCCAATCAAAGCAAACAGCTAAACAAACAGGATATCGAAGAATTGTTTTATGTGAAAGAAATGATTTCTTTGCTGGTCCATCTGATCCATTTACCCTTTTGCTGATCATGAAGAGTCAAGAAAAGTGTGTTTCAACGCTCAGCCACCATACAAGTGCAATGGCAGGCTGAGGTTGCCTGGAGAGCGTACCCACTGCACATTCCCAGCATACTGACTGAGTTGTCACCAAAAGCTCTTGGTAGCAGCTTCTGGTTGGGAGTTAAACGAATGGGTTCCAATCATATGACCACTGTGAGAGCCAATTACAGAGGTTACATGATATAGAAGCCACGCCACCTCCTGATGGTCATTAAGGTAGGCTTTAATGCCCAGCCACCATACAAGTGCAACGGCAGGGTGAGGTTGCCTGGAGAGCGTACCCACTGCACATTCCCAGCATACTGACTGAGCTGTCACCAAAAGCTCTTGGTAGCAGCTTCTGGTTGGGAGTTAAACGAATGGGCTCCAATCATATGACCGCTGGGAGAGCCAATTACAGTGGTTACATGATATAGAAGCCACGCCACCTCCTGATGGCCATTAAAGTAGGCTTTAATGCCCAGCCACCATACAAGTGCACCTCAGGCTGAGGTTGCCTGGAGAGCGTACCCACTGCACATTCCCAGCATACTGACTGAGCTGTCACCAAAAGCTCTTGGTAGCAGATTCTGGTTGGGAGTTAAACGAATGGGCTCCAATCATATGACCACTGTGAGAGCCAATTACAGTGGTTACATGATATAGAAGCCACGCCACCTCCTGATGGCCATTAAAGTAGGCTTTAATGCCCAGCCACCATACAAGTGTAACTGCAGGCTGAGGTTGCCTGGAGAGCGTACCCACTGCACATTCCCAGCATACTGACTGAGCTGTCACCAATAATAAGGCTGGTGGGCGGAGTTGGGATTCTGAGACCAATCACATGAGGCGATTGATGACAGAATAATGTCATACGGTCGTTTGTCAGTTTGCAATACAAAAGCCCGGGCCCTTTCTATGCCAACTCTTCCCTTTGGACTAGAATTCACCTATAAATAAATTAGAACCCCAGTAGCGTATCTTGAATTCTGCGTTGAACCTGGCCTTGTGTCAAATGACTGGAGAAATGATAAATTATCTGTGATTGTCGACGTCCCAAATTAAAAGTGGTAATGATGTTGAATCTTCCCGCTTACAGCGATTCATGTTATACAAGACTCCGAGATGCCTTCACTCCAGCCCATCTGCTCGGATGGCATGCTGCCTGTCAACACATTTATCTGTTTAACCAAGACGGAGGTGCCAACAGCAAAAATCACAAGATGAAAAGCAAGACGCACCAAGACTAAAATATATGTTGAGTGGTTCTTTGTCGGAGCGCTGAAGTGTGCCAGGTCCTACAAAAAAAAAGGACCTTGTCTACGACTATTAGAATTTAAATGACTATAATTTTAGTAACTTGTTACGTTTATAAGTTGTAATTAGGTGAATATTAAATGTTACCCCACATGGAAGAAAAATATAATATTTTTAAAATATATTTAAAATATTATTATTATTATTATACAGGAGTTATATAGCGCCAATAGTTTGGCTGTAATGGGTGGAGCATAAAAGGTCGCAGTAGTCACAATGGCGACCCAGTCCATGCTCCAGAGAGCCCGTGCAGCCTCCCCGTCACAGTAGCTTTGAGACTTTTTTGACTGAGGAAATTCGCTTGCCGTGTCACCCTGCGTAGGTAATTCAGTAAACTCAGACAACCGGGGCCAACCGGCCAGGGGCCAGCCCAGGCTCATCTCAGGCCCTCTGAGATTCCAGTTTCACCTACAAACGGTGACGGGGCTAGCCCTTTTCCACAGCGACGCACTCTCTGTGTCAAGGTCCTACCTTTTCCCAGAGGTTATGCTGCTCCATGTGCTGGCATCCATCTTGGATTTCTGCAGAGCATGGTGGGAGTCTTTTATGCCTTCAGGCCTCTGCGGTCCATCCCCCAGAGGGGTGTGGTTGATCACATATAAGCCTGTTGTCCGCACGTGCCCTTTGCATTCGTGTCTTGTATATTCGTGTTGCAACAAGCTCTGTTTCTACTCTCGTGGCTCTCCTGGAAACTGACTCGGCTTTTGACTAGACTATTCTCTGCGTTATCCCTTTATCTGACCTCCCGTTGCTGAACCCGGCTTGTGACCTGTTATTCTTGTCTACCGTTCTGTACTGTCTGTCCCGTTGTTATCGACCCGGCCTGCCCGACTACGCTATTGTCTTCTGGTTCCTATCAGCTATTCGCCATTGGCGGTGGCCATTACCGCAGCTGGGGTTTCTCGGGGGCCACAACCTGGTCCCTGGCTGCGTCAAGTCCATCCCCACCATCAGGGGCCCTTGTGAAGGGCAGCCTGGGACTTAGACTCCGCGCCCTGAGGGACTCCGGTCTGTGGGTGGTGGTTGTCGTCAGTCAGTGCGTGACCTTGCCATTAGGGCTGCCTGTCCGTTCCATAGCTCCGGTCCTGACACTCTGCTCACCCCCCACCCAGCCCAGTATGGCTGTCTATGTGCACACAAGGTGGAGGTCGGAGCAACCTTCCACATCGAGTGGCCTAGGCCGGGCCCTCTATGTTTCCTCTTTTACATACAATCCCACAGCTATCACTTGGAAGCTCAGCATGAGGCCTTCCTGCCCTCAGCTTGTGTTCACATGGGAGTATCTTGGTGCATAGTGGAAGCGGTGGGTAATAGTGGGCGGGAGCCCCAGGTCAACTTTTGTATCGGGGCCCACAAGCTTCATACTACCCCCTTTTGGATATAGTCACTTGCCGGTCGATATAAATCACCAATAGTATTATAGACCAAATGTTTACACCACAGATAGTAAAGCATGCAAATTGTATTCTAAAAAATAGTCTATAAAAACACTGCTTCAGAAAATATAAATAATAATAAAAAATTAAAAATTTAAATAAAAAAAATAATAATAATAATAAAAAATAATGTTATTGTCTAAATAGGCCATCTATGTTAGTGTTTCCATTCACACGTTCGAACATTGCAAAGTTCTATTATGTAAATATTAAGTAAAAAGCAGGGCTGTGATCTTTTGTACCTCAATATATTACATATGGAAATCTACGATGTGCTGGTAGAATGTTCACTTTAATAAGATGCAAACATTACCACATGCCAACCATGGACATATCATGCCGCTTAAGAAAAAATAAGTTGTAATCCACTGTGATCTGTCATGGTGAGAAAATAAATCTTCCTTCAGGATGAAGACGTGTGGTTTGATTTATGGATTCGACTTCCCAGATACTGGCGAATATATGTCCCAAAAATGAAATAATGGACACAGCAGGTCTCCTGGAGTAGGAGCTGCCGTAATATGTTCCCAGGTGTCCTGTGGGTGAAATCTTCCGTCTGAACAAAGTTATGTTTAAATATAGGAATAAAGATTGCATGATTTTCAGATACAGACAAACATTTGTCCCAAAAATTAAATAATGGACGCGGCAGACCTGTGGTTGTGCGCTGCCAAATCGTGTCCTCAAATGTTCCAGCCAGCTGCATGAATCCAATGATGTTTGTAGCTGTCTGTAAGGTGGGAATTCTTCCTACTGACCACCAATATACAGTAAGAACTCTTCCCACTGACCACCAATGTAAAGAGTGTTCTTCACATTCACCACCATTTTTCCTACCGACCACCAACGTAAAGGACATTCTTCCTAATGACCACCAATGTAAAAGACATTCTTCCTATTGATCACTTATGTAAAGAACATTCTTCCTACTGATCACCAATGTAAGAAGAAATCTTTCCATTGACCACCATTCTTCCTACCAACCACCAATGTAAGGGGCATTCTTCCTAATGGCCACTGATGTAAGAAGGAACATTCCTCCTACTGATCACCAGTGTAAGAACATTCTTTCTTCTGACCACCAATGGAAGGAACATTCTTCCTACTGATCACCAATGTAAGGAACATTCTTCCTACTGATCACCAATGTAAGAAGAATTCTTCCCATTGACCACCAATGGAATGAGCTTTTTTCCTACTAATCACCAATGTAAGAAGAATTCTTCACATTCACCACCATTTTTACCACCAACCACCAACGTAAAGGACATTCTTCCTAATGACCACCAATGTAAAGAACATTCTTTCTACTGATCACCAATGTAAGGAGAAATCTTTCCATTGACCACCATTCTTCCTACCAACCACCAATGTAAGGGGCATTCTTCCTAATGACCACCAATGTAAAGGACATTCTTCCTACTGATCACCAATGTAAAGAACATTCTTCCTACTGATCACCAATGTAAGAAGAAATCTTTCCATTGACCACCATTCTTCCTACCAACCACCAATGTAAGGGGCATTCTTCCTAATGACCACCAATGTAAGGAACATTCTTCCTACTGATCACCAGTGTAAGGAACATTCTTCCTATTGATCACCAATGTAAGAAGAATTCTTCCCATTGACCACCAATAGAAGGAACATTCTTCTTACTGATCACCAATGTAAGGAACATTCTTCCTACTGATCACCAATGTAAGAAGAATTCTTCCCATTGACCACCAATGGAAGGAGCTTTTTTCCTACTAATCACCAATGTAAGAAGAATTCTTCACATTCACCACCATTTTTACTACCGACCACCAAAGTAAAGGACATTCTTCCTAATGACCACCAATGTAAGGAACATTCTTTCTACTGATCACCAATGTAAGAAGAATGCTTCCCATTGACCACCAATGGAAGGAGCTTTTTTCCAACTAATCACCAATGTAAGAAGAATTCTTCACATTCACCACCATTTTTACTACCAACCACCAATGTAAAGGACATTCTTCCTAATGACCACCAATGTAAGGAACATTCTTCCTACTGATCACCAATGTAAGGAGCATTCTTCCTACTGATCACCAATGTAAGAAGAATTCTTCCCATTGATCACCATTCTTCATACCAACCATCAATGTAAGGGGCATTCTTCCTAATGACCACTAATGTAAAGAGCATTTTTTCCTGCTGACCACCAATGTAAGAAGAAATCTTCACATTCACCACCATTTTTCCTACCGACCACCAACGTAAAGGACATTCTTCCTAATGACCACCAATGTAAGGAACATTCTTTCTACTGATCACCAATGTAAGAAGAATTATTTCCATTCACCACCAATGGAAGAAGCATTTTTCATACTGACCACCAGTGTAATGGACATTCTTCTCACTGACCATGAATATACTGTGCATTCTTCCCACTGACCACCAATATAAGTGGCATTTGTCCCTTCCATTGACCACCAATGTAAGATTCCCAGCCCAGGAATTAAAGAATGACAGCTTCCAGCTGGGTTTTCTCACACAGGTTTCAATCCTCATGACCGATTCCCTTTAAAGAATGAAGAGATGGGTATTATGTGTACAGCAGCAGGAAGGAACTTAAACAGCTGATGTCTGTTGTGTAACATGCCAAAAAGATTTTCTCTTCCTCTGCTGAATGCTTGCCAGAACCCATAACTGCCATGAAAAGAACAAATACAGCCATTAAATATTGCAGTAAAATCAGATCATTCCAAAGCCTAATGGATCAGATTTATCATGTGCTATTGCCAAATGGACTACATATTCCGCCTAGGATGTTAGCTCAGTTGTTGGGTGGGAAACCCTGGTGACAGAAAGGTGACCATGTCCTGCTTTGCAAATCCTCGTCCATTGTACAGTCCCTGACGATTTACATACACTATATTGCCAAAAGTATTGGGCCAGCCCTCCAAATCATTGGATTCAGGTGTTCCAATCACCTCCATTGCTACAGGTGTATAAAATCAAGCCCCTAGGCGTGCAGACTCTCAGGAGCTCAGTGAATTCAAGTGTTATAGGTGGCCACCTGTGCTATAAATCAATCCGGGAAATTTCCTGGCTACTAAATATTCCACGGTCAACTGTTAGTGGGATTATAACAAAGTTGAAGCAACTGGGAAGAACAGCCACTCAGCCACCAAGTGGTAGGCCACGTCACATGACAGCGGGTTCAGCGCATGCTGAAGCACACAGTGCGCAGAAGTCCCCAACTGTCTGCAGAGTCAATAGCTAAAGACCTCCACACTTGGTGTGGCCTTCAGATGAGCCAAACAACAGTGCGTGGAGAGCTTCATGGAATGGGTTTCCATGGCCGAGCAGCTGCATCCAAGCCTTCCATCACCAAGTGCAATGCAAAGTGTCAGATGCAGTGGTGTAAAGCACGCGGCCACTGGACTCTAGAGCAATGGAGACATGATCACTGGAGTGACCAATGATGATTCTCTGTCTCGCAATCCGATGGACGTGTCTGGGTTTAGTGATTGCCAGGAGAACGGTATTTGCCTGACTGCATTGTGCCAAGTGTAAAGTTTGGTGGAGTTGGGATTATGGTGTTGTTGTTTTTCAGAAGATGAGCTTGGCCCCTTAGCTCCAGTGCAGGGAACATTTAGGGCGTCAGCATACCAAGACACTTTGGACAATTTCATACTCCCAACATTGTGGGAACCGTTTGGGGACGGTCTCTTCCTGTTCCAACATGACTGCGCACCAGTGCACAGAGCAAGGTCTATAAAGACATGGATGAGCAAGTTAGGGGTGGAGGTGCACAGAGTGCCGACCTCAACCCCATAGAACACCTTTGGGATGAATTAGAGGCCTCCTCCCCCGACATCAGTGCCTGACCTGACAAATGTGCTTCTGGAAGAATGGTCCAACCTTCCCATAGACACCCTCCTAAACCTTGTGGACGGCCTTCCCAGAAGAGTTGAAGCTGTTATAGCTGCAAAGGGCGGGGCCAACTCAATATTGAACCCTACGGACTAAGACTGGGATGCCATTAAAGTTCATGTGCGTGGAAAGCCAGGCGGCCCAATACTTTTGGCAATATATTGTATATCACATATACAGCGTGGATAAAGATTACGATGGAAACATTTCATTTCCTGTGTGATACTTTAGGCAGGGTGGATTTTCCTGTATTTAACCTTTAACTTTCTGTCGGGAAGACCTGGCTCTTTAAAGCTTCATGCACATGGCTGTTCAGGAGATGCAAAGCACGCATCACGACATTCCAAGGATTTGCTGTTGCATTAGAAGAGGAGGCTGTACACCAGCCTCTCTCAACCTTTTTACCGTAGAAGAACTCTGAATAATTTTCAGGTCTCAGGGAACTCCTATTAAAACCAATTCACTGGAGGTCTTTGGGAAAAACATCCCTTACTTTGGTGATCAGTGGGAAGAATGCCCACCTTACATTGGTGATCAGTGGGAAGAATGTCCCTTACATTGGTGATCAGTGGGAAGAATGCCCCTTACATTGGTGATCAGTGGGAAGAATGCTCCCCTTACATAGGTGATCAGTGGGAAGAATGCCCACCTTACATAGGTGATCAGTGGGAAGAATGCCCACCTTACATAGGTGATCAGTGGGAAGAATGTCCACCTTACATTGGTGATCAGTGGGAAGAATGCCCCCCTTACATTGGTGATCAGTGGGAAGAATGCCCACCTTACATAGGTGATCAGTGGGAAGAATGCTCCCCTTACATTGGTGATCAGTGGGAAGAATGCTCCCCTTACATTGGTGATCAGTGGGAAGAATGCTCCCCTTACATTGGTGATCAGTGGGAAGAATGCCCCCCTTACATTCGTGATCAGTGGGAAGAATGCTCCCCTTACATTGGTGATCAGTGGGAAGAATGCCCCCCTTACATTGGTGATCAGTGGGAAGAATGCTCCCCTTACATTGGTGATCAGTGGGAAGAATGCTCCCCTTACATTGGTGATCAGTGGGAAGAATGCTCCCCTTACATTGGTGATCAGTGGGAAGAATGCTCCCCTTACATTGGTGATCAGTGGGAAGAATGCCCACCTTACATTGGTGATCAGTGGGAAGAATGCCCCCCTTACATTGGTGATCAGTGGGAAGAATGCCCTCCTTACATTGGTGATCAGTGGGAAGAATGCCCCCCCTTACATTGGTAATCAGTGGAAAGAATGCTCTCCTTACATTGGTGATCAGTGGGAAGAATGCCCCCCTTACATTGGTGAACAGTTGGAAGAATGCCCCCCTTACATGGGCGATCAGAATGCCACCCCTACAGATAGGTAAAAAGATCATAGGTGTCATGCCATTGATTTTGCCAAGTGATGTTGGCTCTGGAACTCTGCAAACACCATCAGACGGGAGGAGAATTACCCCCAACCTCTAGAAACCTCTGGAGGAACCCTAGGTTTCCACAGAATCTTAGTTGATAATGGCTGCTCATGGTTGTGTGCCAAGGTTTGCATGTTAACGTGAGCTCCGATACACTTCTACTGCATCTCAAACACCTAGTGGTTCCTGGGAATTTCATAATGTGGGTTCTGTATGGCTGTGTGTATGAAGCCCGAGGCAATCATAGAACTGGAGGCGTCTCTTGGCTTCCTAATCATATGTTCACCATGATTGGCTGTCACATGCTCGTGAGCCTGTCCCACCAGCTCCCAATCGTAAACAGTGACTGGGACCTGTGGGTGACAGTGGGTGACAGTGGGTGACAGTCACAGTGCTGGAAGCATAAATGAGTGCACCTCAAAGCTCACTGCCATGTTTTACCTGCAATTTTCCCCTTCCATCCAGAGATATCCTTGTAGAACTTTTTTTCTGCTCAGAATGATGGCCAACATCATTTAACTTACTTTGTCTGAGCCCAGGTTGCTCTGGATCTACTCCCAGACTGTAATTATTATGGGGCAGCACAGTGGCTAAGTGGTTAACACTTCCACCTGGCAGTAGTGGGATTGTTGGTTCAAATCCCAACCACGGCACCACCTGCTTGGAGTTTGCATGCTCTCCTTGTGCCTGCGTGGGTTTCCTCCGGGTACTCTGGCTTCCTCCCACAGTCCAGAGACATGCTGGTAGGTTAATTGGCTCCTGTCTACATTGTCCCTAGTATGTGTATGTATGAATGTGAGTTAGGGACCTTAGATTGTACACCCCTTGAGGGTTAGGGACTGATGTGAATGTACAATATATATGTAAAGCGTTGCGGAACATGATGGCGCTGTATAAGTACCTGAAATAAATAAAACTGGCTTTTGCTGCATTATTCAGCCTCAATTCATTGATTTCACTTGCAGTACTTTTTTCTGCCACTAGATGTCTCAGACTGATCCCAGGTCATCCCAGACTTGCCCCCAACCAGGACAGTGAAAGGAGCACAGTGATGAGCTAATTTCTCCATCACTCTGCTCTCTCCTCCTATCAACAAGCTTCTTTTCAGCCCATGAACTGATTGGCTCCTTGTGCTGCTTTTTCTCACACTCCAGCCCCGCTGTACAGAGAATTCAAAAGGCCAATACCAGGTCACATTCAGGAACTTGCACTGCTTGTATTTAAAGCATACATTTATTGATGTTATTTATTTCAGGTACTTCTATAGCACTGTCAGTTTACACAGCGCTTTACATATATATATTGTACATTCATATCAGTCCCTAACCCTCAAGGGGTGTACAATCTAAGGTCCCTAACCCACATTCATACATACACATACTAGGGACAATTTAGACAGGAGCCAATTAACCTACCAGCATGTCTTTGGAGTGTGGGAGGAAACTGGAGTACCCAGAGGAAACCCACACAGGCACAGGGAGAACATGCAAACTCCAGGCAGGTGGTGCCATGGTTGGGATTCAAACCAGTGACCCTATACTGCCAGGCAGAAATGCTAACCATTTAGCCACTGTGATGCCCATAATGATTATAATGATTACAGAGCTGCATTAATCTGCGTCTTTTATATGCTTTAATAAAAGTAATTATCTCTTCAAGCTCAAGTTGGATTAAAAGAAAAGTCGCCTTAGACATCAATTTAATCTGTTTGCAAATTTTGTATTTGGGTTTTACCACCCCCAGCACGAAACAGCTACAAAATCTCTCTCTACATACTTCCCAACATACGTTCATTTCACCTTCCCGCTGATACGCAATAATACCTTCCAACACACACGACAAGGCGGGACCAGGGGCGGACTGACCATTTGGAAACTCGGGCACTGCCCGAGGGCCGGGGGTCAGTAGGGGGCCCCATGAGATGCCCCTGGTACCTTTTTCAAAGGCTTTTTTGAGTTTGGGCAAGGACACAGGGGCCCCATGATCCCCTATTGCCCGGGGGCCCCATGAGTTGTCAGTCCGCCCCTGGGCAGGACTATCGGTTACAACAAAGATTTGGCGTTCAGTACGCAGCTAGCGCTACTTTAGTAATCCCACCTCACAACTGCACAGACTAATTCGCTCCTCATTGTAAAAACTGTTTAATTTGTCCCCCCTTCCGATACGCGAAATGATGTAAAATCACATGTGACAAGTCGGGCCGATCAATTACAGAACAGACTTGGCGTAAGGCAGTACACTTCGTGTATCAGAGGACGCCAAAGCCTGAACTCCACGGGGAATGCCCTCCTAAAATTGTAGAAATCTGATTTGTGCTTGAACAGAGTCCTCGGCAATCACACATCTGTTCCCACTAGTTCCTAAAATATTAAAGTGACTCACACAAAACCAAATTGCGCTATTTAGAAAACAGTAGTTGGATGCGACATTTGGCAAGAGCGGGAAGGTTTTTAGCAATTTCGTCTACGTTTACTGGAGACGGGCTTTTTATTTAAGCCTACAAAGTCATTACATTTTGTACTTAAAGGGACAGGAACAAATACAAGAACACATTTACTGAGGACAGTACGGATAAAATGCACATTGAACCACAAACACTAGTTACAATGAAAAAGTGAGTACCCAAAAAAGTCTACAAGGTTTACACATGGTCCTCCTCCGAAGAGAAAGATCTCTGTCCCTGATTTCCTGGCGTGCAAGACTCTTGACTGGGGTACTCATGGCCAAAACTAGGTGGACCCATCTTCTTGTTGAGGCAAGGTCCACCCAAGTACTAGGTGGGGCTTCTCTGAAGGGAAACCCCATGGGATGGGGAGAACCTGACCATAAGGCCACGTGCCCTTCCCCTCCAAGACCTTCAGGGCAAGCCCAAGGACCTACACCCTACTAATTGGAAGTGGGTAAAGTGCATATGTGCTGTGCAAAAAAGAGCAAAATAAATAAGTGCTTTGGGGGTGCCAAAGTACCAGGGTTTCTCAACCAAGGTTCCATGGAATCCATGGTTTCTTGAGCGATGAACAATTTTTCCCTCTCAGATAAGTATCCAATGACAGCATTGATCTTTTTAGCTATCTGCAAAAAGGTAAATCTTCCCAATGACCACAAATGTGAGGAGAATTCTCACTGGTCATCACACGAATGTACCATGAGTTGTAGATATAGTCATTTTTTAGAAGTGGTTCCTTGAGAAAGTTATTCCAAGGGTTCCCAATGACCACAAAATGTGAGGAGAATTCTTCTCACTGACTATCACACGAATGTACCATGAGTTGTAGATATAGTCATTTTTTAGAAAGGGTTCCTTGAGAAAGTTATTCCAAGGGTTCCCAATGACCACAAAATGTGAGGAGAATTCTTCTCACTGGCCATCACACGAATGTACCATGAGTTGTAGATATAGTCATTTTTTAGAAGGGGTTCCTTGAGAAAGTTATTCCAAGGGTTCCCAATGACCACAAAATGTGAGGAGAATTCTTCTCACTGGCCATCACACGAATGTACCATGAGTTGTAGATATAATCATTTTTTAGAAGAGGTTCCTTGAGAAAGTTATTCCAAGGGTTCCTCTGTGTTAAAAAGGTCGACAAATGCTGTGCTAGACAACGGCTGGCCTTCCGGTTGGCCCAGGGGTGGACTGACCACTTGGCCACTCGGGCACTGCCCGAGGGCCCTGGGTCAGTAGGGGGCCCTATGAGATGCCCCTAGTACCTTTCATAGCCTTTTTTGGGGTGTGGTTTGAATGTGGGTGAGGACACAGGGGCCCCATGATCCCCTATTGCCCGGGGGCCTCATGAGTTGTCAGTCCGCCCCTGGGTTGGCCACATAATAAATGACATTAAAGGAGAACGAAAGCCAAAAGAGTAGGGGAGAGTTATAATCTACGGCAGTTTCTTTTGCCATTTTTTTATGTCCTATTAGGAAGATTTCCCTTTACTGCTTGTCTCATAGCCACAACAGGATGTGAGAAGAAATCCCTCCAAAAGTGAGGGAAATCCCTGGTTTGTTACCAGAACCATTGGAAGATTTCCTGGTGACAACTCAAAATTTGGGATTTTTTTTAAAGTTCACTTTTGTTGATAACGGTCACCAAAAGACGAATGGACAAAAAAGGTTCAAATTTCCCAAACATGGACATGTACAGCAATAAAAACATAACATTCTGATCCCTGTCCATTCTATGCAAAATAAAATAAAAGTTTTGCCTTCAGTTATACTTCTGCTGTGCTGATTTACACTGGATAAGAGTTGCTTCTGCATCTACACTGGAGAAACGACAAGTTATGCCATGAAACACACTGATAGTGTATGATGGACATATTATTAAAGTTATATTCTGTGCAAGACAACAGGCCTCATCTACTGAGTTTGAACAACTACAACAGTCTGGTGTTTATACTGGACTCTCCAGAGCAGTCAGATTTCTGTGGAATTCCAGGATTCCCCTAAAGGTTGCTAATGGTTCCTTGAGCTGAGGCCGATTGGCCTCCCATCTTATGGTTCCTGACATCCTTCCTATTGACCATCTTCCCACTGACCACCAATGTAAGGAACATTCTTCCCACTGACCACCAATGTAAGGAACATTCTTCCCACTGACCACCAATTTAAGGAGCATTCTTCTAACTGACCACTAGTGTAAGGAGCATTCTTCCCACTGACCACAAAAGTAAAGGGCATTCTTCCCATTGACCACCAATGTAAGGGGCATTCTTCCCACTGACCGCCAATGTAAGGAGCATTCTTCCCACTGACCACAAAAGTAAAGGGTATTCTTCCCATTGACCACCAATGTAAAGGGCATTCTTCCCACTGACCGCCAATGTAAGGGGCATTCTTCCTACTGATCACCAATGTAAGGGACATTCTTCCCACTGACCCCCAATGTAAGGGACATTCTTCCCACTGACTGCCAATGTAAGGGGCATTCTTCCCACTGATCACCAATGTAAGGGACATTCTTCCCACTGACCCCCAATGTAAGGGACATTCTTCCCACTGACTGCCAATGTAAGGGGCATTCTTCCCACTGATCACCAATGTAAGGGACATTCTTCCCACTGACCCCCAATGTAAGGGACATTCTTCCCACTGACTGCCAATGTAAGGGGCATTCTTCCCACTGATCATCAATGTAAGGGGGCATTCTTCCCACTGATCACCAATGTAAGGGACATTCTTCCCGTTGACCACCAATGTAAGGGGCATTCTTAGCACTGACCACCAATGTAAGGGGCATTCTTCCTACTGATCACCAATGTAAGGCACATTCTTCCCATTGACCCACACCACATCACTTTGCAGAGCCAGCTGTTTGAAATGAATGATCTTATTAGCTGAAATTTGGTGAAACTCCCTACAGGAACCCAAACAAGGGCTGAAAAGCCCCCTGACAGTTGCTGCCATGTCAACCCCTTCTTCTGTGGCTGCCATTGTTAAATATCCTGTGCTTCAAGGTATAGGGAAGGATATTACCTCCTTTAATGATACAGTTCATGAGGATAGTCACCAGTCTCTAGACCTGAGAACTGCCACATAATGAAGGACACAATGTTACCACCTTCTCAAAAATCTGACTCCAGCTGATACCAGGTATTTTGGTGAGGGCTGCAACGAAAGAAGGATTGAAGTAGAGCATTAAAAACGTCAAAAGGCAGGGTGGGCTTTAGACAAACCCTGTTGCTTTGCCCTGTATGGGTAAGGTGACAGGGTCTCTTCAAGACCAATTAATTTTGTAAAGCACCAGGGGTTATGAGTTCTTCTAAATCTTTCTTGGAGTACTCTATGTACTGGTGGGGCAAATGCCCTTTTCAACCTATTTTTAAACACATTCTGGTAGTGGAAGCTGTTGGTAAAATGTAATATCATGAGTCTCCTAGTGAAACATTATGATGCCCTATAGTAGGCGCCTCCAGACTTTCTAAACAAAGGTCCAGTTTACTGTCCTTCAAACTTTAGGGGGTGCAGACTGTGGCAAGTGAGAGAAGAAAATGTCCTGGTATCAGTGGAATAAAAAAATGCCCCATCATTGGTATTAGTGGGTGTAATAGTGCCCCATTAGTAGTGTCAGTGGAAGGATAGTGTCCCATTGTTGGTGTCAGTGGGAGGAATAGTGTCCCATTGTTGGTGTCAGTGGGAGGAATAATGTCCAATTGCTGGTGTCAGTGGGAGGAATAATGCCCCATCATTGGTGTCAGTGGGGGGAATAGTGCCCCATCATTGGTATCAGTGGGAGGAATAGTGCCCATCATTGGTATCAGTGGGAGGAATAGTGCCCCATCATTGGTATCAGTGGGAGGAATAGTGCCCCATCATTGGTGTCAGTGGGAGGAATAGTGCCCCATCATTGGTGTCAGTGGAAGGGATAGTGCCCCATCATTGGTATCAGTGGGAGGAATAGTGCCCTATCATTGGTATTAGTGGGAGGAATAGTGCTCCATCATTGGTATCAGTGGGAGGAATAGTGCCCCATCATTGGTGTCAGTTGGAGGAAAAGTGCCCCATCATTGGTGTCAGTGGGAGGAATAGTGCCCAATCATTGGTATCAGTGGGAGGAATAGTGCCCCATCATTGGTATCAGTGGGAGGAATAGTGCCCTATCATTGGTGTCAGTGGGAGGAATAGTGCCCCATCATTGGTGTCAGTGGAAGGAATAGTGCTCCATCATTGGTATCAGTGGGAGGAATAGTTCCCCATCATTGGTGTCAGTGGGAGGAATAGTGTTCCATAGTTGGTGTCAGTAGCAGGAACTATGCCCCACTGTTGCTGGCAAACATAATGCCCCAAGGGCTGGATAAAAGCAAGCAAAGGTCCCCAACCAGCCTCCGGGCCACAATTTGGAGACCACTGCCCTGTAGGGCAAATGGTAATCCAAACAAAGCATGGGGATAGAATTTTCAAATTAAATAAAGTATTTTTTTTAACTTTTCAGGTTTTTTTAATGCGGCACTAGAAAAACATTGACAACTAGAAAAGCCATATGTACAAAAAATAAAATAATAATGGCTATCTGGGGTAACTTGGGGTTAACAAGTTGTTAAAATATTTTCCAAGAAGTTATTATTTTTTTATATATTTTTTTCAGGTTTCCTGTAACTCACAACAATGGCATATCAAAAGATGAGTCTAACTAAAGGCAAAACTTTTTTTTAGTTTTGGACAGAGTGGTGAGGGATTAGAATACCTAATTTTTTTTAAAAAAAATTATTTTTTTGCTGTCTGTGCCCCGATAGGGAGATTCTCTCTGTTTGTCTTGTTTACCATTATCATTGAAAGTGAAAGTAAAAGAAAGCCCCAAATTTTGGGTTGTCCCCAGAAAAGTAATACAGGGGACATGCCAGTGGATGGATGACGCTGGCCTTTTAGTTCATTGTGCACCATTACCACCTTCCAGCCTCTGGCATCCTAACACCCAATGAATGATGAATGTAGGGTGCCTGCACAGCATCCCTGTTTGCCCATTTCCATCAGCACTGGGGTCACATTAGCTAAGTGAGGGAGAGAAACAATGGAATAGTAGGCAGTACCAGTGCGCAAAGGTGTATTTGCTTCGGATGAATAAATCACCTCTAACATTCAGTGTCCAACATGTGTGGATGTAGCTTAAGTAAAGCTATTAGTTTTTTACATTTCAGAAAGGGGTGCCTCCAGATTGTGCATTATGTTTAAGGGTGCCCTGTTTATAAAAAGGTTGAGAAACACTGATTTAAAATATAATATAATTTTTAGAGCAGTTATATTTTTTTCTAACCCATTCCGCCTCCGGCTCCCCTCCCTGCTTTTTAACTCCCTGCTCCTGATTCAGGGATTTCCACCATCACTGGTAGAGAGGAGGCTGGAGGCGCACTTAGAAATGAAAAGGAAGGCCCGGAGTAAGAAAAAAGAAGACCTGAATGAAGAGCCGGCATGACAGGGGTTAAAGGGGGTTGGGAGAGGCAGAGTCCCATTAGCATAAGTGGGAGTCAAGATAGTTAAGGAAGGAGTGGGGGGAGCTACGAGGGGTGGTCTTACAGGGTGCGGAAGGGGTTTTTTTCAGACTGGAGAGAGTTTTCACAGGACAAACTTCCATCCCACCCGCCGGTTGTTTTTTGGTCTGTCTGGGTGGTGGTTGTGCCATATTGGTGTTGGGGGACATTTGGCGGGGTGCAAGGTCCTTGTTGGTTAGGGTGGGCACAAGAAAAGGCACTTTGTAGGAACCTGTCTGAGGTACGGCTTCCAGTTGTTCTGGTGGGGGTATCTGCAGTGGTGTCTCCGAGTCGGTGATGTTGCGGCTGGAGGCCTAGTTAAGCAGGACGCAGGTATTCGTTTTTTCTTGATGCCTTTTGGAACCTTGCAGGAACGTATGTTTATACTGTGTTTCTGTTATTTAAAATGTTATTTATTGATGGTTATAATAAACGGCCGGTTTTGAAGGCCATTAACTCCATTTGTTGTCAGTGTGGTTACTTAGGTTAAGGATGGGGGGTAGGTATTGTTTGAGTGGGACTTACAAGCCATCTTTAGTCCCCTGGTCATGGTAATTTTGATTGGTTGGCGTCCATTTTCCATTTTCGGGTCTCTGTGCTAGTATTTATTTTCATACTGCAAAAAAATTAAAATAGCGTGTCCTTTGCTGACCAATTTTTTAAAAAACCAATTGCTACCATCCACTACAAAGAAGAGTGACCCAGGCCGGAGCCATGCAGGTGTCGCTGCCAATGGTTAATGAGTTAAAGATAACGGATAGCAGACAATTAGCGGCATAAATCTGAGGCTTGAGGAAGGCCAAAATCATCAGCAGATTGAGCAGTAAAAGAGAGATAAAGCCCAACAGATGTTCCTCACTTAATTTAGTCTTCTAGGATCCTGTCCAGACGAGACTCCGAACGGCCCCAATAATGAAACATTTACATTTTTTAGCTTTGGAGTTTGTAAATAATCATCAGTTAGCGAAGACATGGAACAGAACTGGGTGGAGACTGGCACCTGCCGCGACAAAGCTGCGCTAATTAGATCTGTCTGTGGAGCATACGTGGATTAACGGGAGGGCGGAAGCCAATAAGAGTCAGAGAGGACCTTCTGAGAACTTGGCAAGGCTGTGACCATTTGTTTGGTTGTTGCTTTTTTATGGCTTGAAATACAGGACCAAAGTGTCAGAAAAAAAAGGAACAGCTTGCTTTTGCTTATCCAGTATAAAGTGCAAGAGGCAAAGCACTAAGTGCAATTGCAACAGCTAATCAGAATCCAAGTTGGGCTAGCCTGCATTAGAAACCAGCTGGCTTCTTAAAGTGGCATGAATACGCCGATGGATGGATGGGTTCCATAGATGGATGGAACCCAGCAGAAATGAAGAATGTTGGCAGCATCAAACCTTGGACCGAGTTTGCCACTGCTGACCTTTATTCTGAAAATGCTAGTTGCCTGGTTGGCAGGAGGACCCAATGGTTTCAGTGTGCTTTAAATCATTGATCAAAAACCAGTAGAGAGATCGGCATAGTAAAGCTTTGACTTTATTGTGTCTTTCCTGATTGGCCTGCTTGTTCCAAGTCAATGGTTTACTGAAACCACTGGATAGGCATGACAGCTAGGTAACTACTTTGATTTTAATTTAATTTTTTTAATTGTTTGCTATTGGCTACTACATGTACAACTTAGCTTGTAAAGTATAATACATGGCCAAACATTTATGGACACCCCTCTAAATGATTAATTCTGGTGTTTCTAGTAAAAGTAAAATAATGTTACAGCATTCAAAGACATACAAGATTTCCAATCTTGTGGTAACAGTTTGGTAAAGACCTTTCTGTTCCAGTATGACTGTTTCCCTGTGCCCAAAGCCATCTCCATAAAGACATAGCTTGATGAGTTTGGTGTGGGGGAACTCAAGTGGTCTTCAAAGAGCCCTGAACTCAACCCTACTGAACACCTTTGGGATGAATTGGGACACCAATCGCGAGCTAGGTCTTCTCATCCAACTTCAGGACATGACCTCACCTCTGGGGAATGGGCACAAATTTTTATAAACAGGCTCCAAAATCTAATGGAAAGCCTTCTTAGAAGAGGGGGGCCTTTAAAGACTCAAAAAGAGAGGAGAGGGGAGTTGACTGCATATTAATGTTACAGCATACAAAGACATACAGGATTTCCAAACTTCTAACAGTTTGGGGGTGGCCCTTTTTGTTCCAGTGTGATGTGTGTACCTGTGCCCAAAGTCTGCCCCATAAAGACATGGTTTGATGAGTTTGTTGTGGAGGAAGTTAAGGGTCCTCAACCCTACTGAACACCTTTGGGATGAAGCAGGATACCAATTGCAAACCAGGTCCTTTCGTCCAACATCAGTGCATGAATTCATCTCTGCTGAATAGGCACAGATTTTCCTAAACACGCTCTAAAATCTCAAGGAAAGCCTTCCCAAAAGAGTGGAAGCCCTTAAAGCCTCAAAAAGAGAAGAGGGGTAGTGGATTCCATAATAATATTACAGTATACAAAGATTTCCAAACTTGTGACAACAGTTTGGGGAACACCCTTTTCTGGTCCAGGATGACTGTGTCCAGGAAAGCCAAAGCCAGCTCCATAAAGATATGGTTTGATGAGTATGGTTCGGAGGAATTCGAGTGTCCTTGGCCGCATCCCTATTGAACACCATTGGAATGAATTGGGACACCAAGCCAGGTCTTCCCTTCCAACATTGGTACCTGACTTCACCTCTGCTAAATGGGCACAACATTTCACAAACATCCTCCAAAATTTTGTGGAAAGCCTTACCAGAATAGTTCAGGCTGTTAAACCCACAAAAAGTAGGTGGAGTGACTCCATATTAATGCTCATAGCTTTGGAAAGGGATATCCAACAAACTCAAGTGAAAGCAAATATCTCCAAAGTTAATGGGAAACACCCTTTTAACAGTGGTTACCTGGATCAGGCTGAAGGATTTCCCTTTTAGTTATGATCCTGTAATAAATGAAAATTTTGGATTGCCAGTTACTTTCTGTCCAGGTGACATTGTCCACCAAGATGAATAGAGAGAGAATTGTTAAAAAAAAAACTCACCTAACCCTTTTTTCTCACCTAATCCAAAACTAATATAAAAGTTTAGATTTTGATCTTTAGACTTTGAAGCTGAAATTTTTATATATAGCCTTTCCGTTTTCATGCATTCCTTATTTTAGACCCAGTGATGTCATTGTTGGGACTGTATGCTTCTCTATGCAATCCAGGCAGATCATGGCTGGCTGAGGAGGCCAGCAGGGTACTTCACATAGCCTCATGAAAACATGCTTCCATTCTCCGCTCAAGAAACCTCAGTCCTGGTGCAAGCAATTGGTTGGCTCTTGGGAAGAGCTGCAAATATCAAAATGCCATGGTGGGTGGATACCAGTGTGGAGGAGTGGGTGGCTCTGGGCAGACTGTATTTGCATGCAGAACACCCTAGGAAATGTGATGCCGAGCGACAATGATTGAAAGAACTACAATCCAATGAATGGAAGGGGCATGTCATAGACAATCAGGCTGCGAGGATGATGCTGGATGTCCTCCAGCCAGGAAATGAGGTGGAGCTCTGCCTGACTGGCTGGAGCTTTTAATGCACATAGTGAGAAACAGGGGCGGACTGACAACCCATGGGGCCCCCGGGCAATAGGAAATCATAGGGCCCCTGTGTCCTTGCTCACACTCAAAAACCACACCCAAAAAAGCCTATGAAAGGTACCAGGAGCATCTCATGGGGCCCCCTGCTGACCCTGGGCCCTCGGGCAGTGCCCGAGTGGCTAAAGCGTCAGTCCGCCCCGGGTGAGAAGCTCACAGTGTGCAGTGACATCAGAGTAAGCCATTTCCGTCCAGGAGAGGAGCCGGTACAACTTTGCAAGACTGAAGGGGAGGAGCCAGTACACCTGTGCAAGACTGAAGGGGAGGAGCCGGTACACCTGTGCAAGACTGGAGGGGAGGAGCTGATACACCTGTACAAGACTGGAGGAGAGGAGCTGATACACCTGTGCAAGACTGGAGGGGAGGAGCCGGTACTCCTGTGCAAGACTGAAGGGGAGGAGCTGATACACCTTTGCACGACTGGAGGGGAGGAGCCAGTACACCTGTGCAAGACTGAAGGGGAGGAGCTGATACACCTGTGCACGACTTGAGGGGAGGAGCCAGTACACCTGTGCAAGACTGGAGGGGAGGAGCCAGTACACCTGTGCAAGACTGGAGGGGAGGAGCCAGTACACCTGTGCAAGACTGGAGGGGAGGAGCTGATACACCTGTGCAAGACTGGAGGGGAGGAGCCAGTACACCTGTGCAAGACTGAAGGGAAGGCTGGAGTTCAGCTTTAAGAATTCAAACTTTCCTTGTAAATAAAGTGATTGGTCCCATTGGCGAATGGTTGCATATCCAATCGTCCTTTTCTGGAAGGCAGATTTCCTCACAATTTTACTGGCGTTTTTATTTTAATAAACTGTCTATTTTCTGCCGCAGCCAAAAGTAAAGTAATTAAAGGAAAATAAAATATTAATCTGTAATGCCGATTCTCAGACTTAATCGTAATATTGGCTGGAAAAAGGTTACAAAACCCCCGGCTTAGAGTGTCCGGCTCCAATGCCCCCCCCCCCATTGCATCAGTGGGCGCCAGCCGCTGCGTACCGCTAATCCTGCGAACATTTACAATACCATCTTCAATTTCCTCTCCGTGATCATACGGAAAGCTGTTTATGTGCCATTTACTCTACCGCCGCGTCTTTCCGTTAACGCATAAAGAGAGAGCGGCGGAAACATTTTATCACGGTTATGGCGACAACCTTCTGTAAATTTATGGCGGCCTATATCTTTAATGGGGAGACAATACATAAAAGTGATGGCTGAAGATGAAGAAATTTAAAATTGTCTTTGTTTATTCATAACTACTTTTTTATTAAATTGGTACTTTGAACAAATATTAAAACAAAATATTTTATGAAGCGATGACTGATTTGGTATGCTTTGAACACCACCAGTTAGAGTCAGCAAATGTACTAAAAAGAAGAATAGTTACATCATTATATAGGGTACATTCATGGGGGGACTGACCATTTGTGCACTCGGGTACTGCCCGAGGGCCAGGGGTCAGTAGGGGGCCCCGTGAGATGCCCCTGGTACCTTTCCTAGGCTTTTTTGGGTGTGGTTTGAGTGTGGGTGAGGACACAGGGGCCCCATGATCCCCTATTGCCTGGGGCAGGGGCAGACTGACCATAAACGAGGGCACTGCCCGAGGGCCCGGGTCAGTAGGGGGCCCCATGAGATGCCCCTGGTACCTTTTTCATAGGCTTTTTTGAGTTTGGGCAAGGACACAGGGGCCTCATGATCCCCTATTGCCCGGGGGCCCCATGAGTTGTCAGTCCACCCCTGGCCTGGGGGCCCCATGAGTTGCCTGGGGCAGGGGCAGACTGACCATAAACTCGGGCACTGCCCGAGGGCCCAGGGTCAGTAGGGGACCACATGAGATGCCCCTGGTACCTTTTTCATAGGCTTTTTTGAGTTTGGGCAAGGACACAGGGACCCCATGATCCCCTATTGCCCGGGGGCCCCATGAGTTGTCAGTCCGCCCCTTGCCTGGGGGCCCCATGAGTTGCCTGGGGCAGGGGCAGACTGACCATAAACTGGGGCACTGCGCGAGGTCCCGGGGTCAGTAGGGGGCCCCATGAGATGCCCCTGGTACCTTTCATAGGCTTTTTTGGGTGTGGTTTGAGTGTGGGTGAGGACACAGGGGCCCCATGATCCCCTATTGCCTGGGGCAGGGGCAGGCTGACCATAAACGAGGGCACTGCCCGAGGGCCCGGGTCAGTAGGGGGCCCCATGAGATGCCCCTGGTACCTTTTTCATAGGCTTTTTTGAGTTTGGGCAAGGACACAGGGGCCCCATGATCCCCTATTGCCCGGGGACCCCATGAGTTGTCAGTCCGCCCCTGGCCTGGGGGCCCCATGAGTTGTCAGTCCGCCCCTGGGTACATTTCAATAGTGGTGGCCATATACACTTCGATAATTGTTCAATTTAAGTCTCTACTGATAGGAGTAATTGAGCTATAGCTGACACCCCATTCATTTGATATGTTATACATGGGGAAATGGATTTTGATCGATAGTTAAGATACGATCATAAGTTGTGATTGTAAGTTCTCGATCGCATTTCTGTTTCCACAATGCAACCTGATAATCTGATGGATTGGAAAACGATCATATTCATGAACAAAGTATCTCAGTGCTGCCGATTGAGACAAAATGATCAATACGTTTCCACCCTGGCTGCTCGACTAGTCGAATCCAACCTACATCAGGTCAACATGGATCAGGAAGGAAGTTATGGATATTCGATTGTTGGCAGATTTGATTGAATTTGCACATGGATCAGATATGAAAATCGAAAGGCTTTGTTGCACAATGGCAGCCAGGAGGTGGTAAAACACACACACACACACACACATATATATATATATATATAAATATATATACATATCTGTTGCGCCAGTGATGACGTCCTATTGGACGAAATGTGTTGGGGAGGGCTACAGCAGTGACGTCATCATGCCCGTCGGGACAAACTGCGATTGTAATGACAGTTTTACTTCTACACTTGTGAGCAGATTTCTTATCTTAACCGCTTCACGCCGGTCAAACACAAATGTGTGGCCTCCCAGTGTCTGGGCCTAGACGCCGAGCGGCCGCAGATTTGCGTTCTATTAAAAAAGAACATATGTGCTGAGAGCGCGCGCCCCCAGCACACATGTCCGGTACTCACGGAAAGGTCCCGATTTCCTCTTTCGATCGGGACCTTTCCCGATCATGTGACCGCCGTGATGGCGTGTCACGGCGGTCACATGACCCTAAACCCCGCCCCACCTCCCGGCTTCTGAAACCCTTAAAGGGCTGGGAGACACCGGCGCCAAGGGGTTAATAAAAGTGGTGATTTTATTACTACACTCTGAGAGACCTTCTCCCTCTTGCTTGTCATTGATATAATCCTGAGTCGCTGGATTGCTGGTGTTGGCAAGAGGAGTTCGGCTTGATATACCATGAGGTTTTCATCCATCCATCCATTGGGGTTTTTCATCCCTCAATGTGTAGCCAGACCTCCTTCTCTTTGAGGTCTGAGGATCTGGTAAGCAGTTTGTGACTATCAGTGTGCAAGAGTTGTGAAGAATTTGTCCATCAGTGGGATTATTTGGGATGCTTTATCTGCACTGGATCTTCTGTAGGGTCACAGATTGTGAATTCAGCACTTTATGAGCACCTATATGAACTTTTATGTCTATAAATTTAAGTTATTTTTTTTTTCTGCACATGTACTTTATATCAGGCAGTACAGTGGCTAAATGGTTAGCCCTTCTGCCTGGCAGTACTCGGGTCATTGGTTAGAATCCCAACCACAGCACCACCTGCCTGGAGTTCGCATGTTCTCCCTGTGCCTGCATGGGTTTTCTCCAGGTACTCCAATTTCGTCCCACACTTCAAAGACATGCTGGTAGGTAATTGGCTCCTGTCTAAATTGGCCTTAGTATGTGTATGTATGAATGTCAGTACTAGGGTCCCTGGTTTGAATCCCAACCACAGCACCACCTGTCTGGAGTTTGCATGTACTCCCTGTGCCTGCATGGGTTTCCTCCAGGTACTCCAGTTCCTTCTACACTCCAAAGACATGCTGGTAGGTACTCAGCTCCTGTCTAAATTGTACCCAGTATGTGTATGTATGAATGTGAGTTAGGGACCTTAGATTGTACACCCCTTGAGGGTTAGGGAACTTAGATTGTATGCCCCTTGAGGGTTAGGGACCTTAGATTGTACACCCCTTGAGGGTTAGGGACCTTAGATTGTACGCTCCTTGAGGGTTAGGGACCTTAGATTGTACACCCCTTGAAGGTTAGGGACCTTAGATTGTACACCCCTTGAGGGTTAGGGACCTTAGACTGTACGCCCCTTGAGGGTTAGGGACCTTAGATTGTACGCCCCTTGAGGGTTAGGGACCTTAGATTGTACGCCCCTTGAGGGTTAGGGACCTTAGATTGTACGCCCCTTGAGGGTTAGGGACCTTAGATTGTACGCCCCTTGAGGGTTAGGGACCTTAGCTTGTACGCCCCTTGAGGGTTAGGGACCTTAGATTGTACGCCCCTTGAGGGTTAGGGACCTTAGATTGTACCCCCCTTGAGGGTTAGGGAACCTAGATTGTATGCTCCTTGAGGGTTAGGGACCTTAGATTGTACGCCCCTTGAGGATTAGGGACCTTAGACTGTACGCCCCTTGAGGGTTAGGGACCTTAGATTGTACGCCCCTTGAGGGTTAGGGACCTTAGATTGTACGCCCCTTGAGGGTTAGGGACTGATGTGATGTACAATATATATGTAAAGTGCTGCGTAAATTGACAGCGCTATAAAAGTACCTGAAATAAATATTGGTGGTCATTATTGTTCCTTAAAAGCAAACACAAGACCGGACGTTCTCATCAGCGGGAAGGAGAGAATGACCATAAATTCTCTTTAAACACTTCCAGTGTTTTTCGCTTGCATTTTCCAGTGTTCCAGCAAATTGAAGACACCATAATTCATAAGGTGCCGTCTTCTCAGCAACATGTAACTACAGCAGATTCCTCTCCTGTAAATAGTCGAGTGGGGCTAAGTAAAAAGATGTCCTTATGGGCTGACTCACTGTGATAACCATCAAAATTTACTGCTGGAGACAATATAGGAGCACTTCATAATAAGAGGAACAAGGCAGTCACCGTGATGCCGCATTCTCTGCCAAGTCTCCACCTGTTATTATCTGGTCCATATGTCTGTCTGTACCTGATGTGTCTCCTATCTATTAGGTTCACCCACGTTTCTGTCTGTCTATACATGCAGTACCTACCTTTAGTCGGCTTGATCATTTGAAAACTCACATATCAAAGTGCTAAGTGACACACTTCTTCCAATATCTATCTATCTATCTATCTATCTATCTATCTATCTATCTATCTATCTATCTATCTATCTATTATCTATCTATCTATCTATCTATCTATTATCTATCTATCCCATATCTATCTATCTATCCCATATCTATCTATCTATCTATTATCTATCTATCTATCTATCTATCTATCTATCTATCTATCTATCTATCTATCTATATTATCTATCTATCTATATTATCTATCTATCTATCTATTATCTATCTATCTATATTATCTATCTATCTATATTATCTATCTATCTATCTATTATCTATCTATCTATCTATCTATCTATCTATCTATCTATCTATCTATCTATCTATTATCTATCTATCTATCTATCTATCTATTATCTATCTATCTATCTATCTATCTATCTATATTTCTATCTATCATCTATCTATCATCTATCTATCATCTATCTATTATCTATCATCTATCTATTATCTATCTATCTATTATCTATCTATCTATTATCTATCTATCTATTATCTATCTATCTATTATTTATCTATCTATCTATCTATCTATCTATCTATCTATCTATCTATCTATCTATCTATCTATGGTTATGCAGCTATCTAAGATACTATTATTACAATACAATAGTACCAACAGTTTGCACAGCGTTTTACAAAAGAGAGGTAGACAGTACACTTACAATACAATTCAATTTGAGAGGGTCAAGGGGGCACTACTTGTGTGAAGTTACAATCTAAAATGGAAGGGCAAGTGGTAGGTATTAAAAAGAAAACATAGTTACACATATAATACTGGCCAAGTCAACAAAAAGGCAGCCTTGGAAGACCAGGTGGTCTAAACCAGTGTTCAAGCATGGCCATGGCCTTGCTCGAATGCTGGTCCAGTTTGGACCAAGGTTACTACGTATATACCATACCATACCATATGCCCATTGAGGGTTAGGGACTGATGTGAATGTACAATATATATGTAAAGTGCTGCGTAAATTGACCATGCCATACAATGTTACTACCATATATACCATAAATTGATACAGCCTGGCACTGGCATTGGCCATGTATGGTAACTATGCATTTACCATACCTGGCCCATGCCCCTGGAAGCTGGAAATTACTGTAGTAGACACCGCTACTACAGTGATTTTCACTAGCTTCTGGTTCCCATGCTGAGCAACTGCCCTGCTACACATTCTGAGCACAAGAGGTTTTTCTGTGCATTCATTTTCAGAATGAATGCAAAGCATTCTCTGATTGGACAAGGTGGAGAGATGGGGCTGTGACATCATGCTCTCCACCTCGTACAATCAAAGAATGTGTTGCGTTCATTTGGAAAATGCAAAGTATTCTCTAAATGGTGCCTGTGCCAAGCAGCCAACCTCCTGTGTTCAGAATGCAGAAGGGCAGATGCTCATCATGGGATCCAGAAGCTAGTGCAGAGCACTGTAGTAACGGAGTAGTAGTGGTGTCTACTTCAGTGATTTCCAGCTTCAAAAGAGATCGGTCTGGCATGGTATATACCAGGGGCGGACTGACAACTCATGGGGCCCCCGAGCAATAGGGGATTATGGGGCCCCTGTGTCCTTGCCCACACTCAAAAGGTACCAGGGGCATTTCATGGAGCCCCCTACTGACCCTGGGCCCTCAGGCAGTGCCCGCATGCTCAAATGGTCAGTCCACCCCTGGTATATAAATAGTTACATTGGTCAAAGCTGGATCAATGTATGGTATGGACATAGTTACATTGGTCAAAGCTGGATCAATGTATGGTATATAAATAGTTACATTGGTCAAAGCTGGATCAATGTATGGTATATAAATAGTTACATTGGTCAAAGCTGGATCAATGTATGGTATATAAATAGTTACATTGGTCAAAGCTGGATCAATGTATGGTATGGACATAGTTACATTGGTCAAAGCTGGATCAATGTATGGTATATACATAGTTACATTGGTCAAAGCTGGATCAATGTATGGTATATACATAGTTACATTGGTCCAAGCTGGATCAATGTATGGTATATACTGTACATAGTTACATTGGTCAAAGCTGGATCAATGTATGGTATATACATAGTTACATTGGTCAAAGCTGGATCAATGTATGGTATGGACATGGTTACATTGGTCTAAGCTGGATCAATGTATGGTATATACATAGTTACATTGGTCAAAGCTGGATCAATGTATGGTATATACATAGTTACATTGGTCAAAGCTGGATCAATGTATGGTATGGACATAGTTACATTGGTCAAAGCTGGATCAATGTATGTTATATACATAGTTACATTGGTCAAAGCTGGATCAATGTATGGTATATACATAGTTACATTGGTCCAAGCTGGATCAATGTATGGTATATACATAGTTACATTGGTCCAAGCTGGATCAATGTATGTTATATACATAGTTACATTGGTCAAAGCTGGATCAATGTATGGTATATACTGTACATAGTTACATTGGTCCAAGCTGGACCAGCATTTGAGCATGGCCATGGCCATGCTTGAATGCTGCTTTAGACCACCTGGTCTTCCAAGGCTGCCTTTTTGTTGATATGGCCAGTATTTGGCTTTGGAGTCATAACTCCTTCTAAATCTATTAGTTCTGACCTAAACATATCTGGAGAAGCTTTAAAGATGCTCATACAGATAGAAATATGATTGAGCAATCAAGGCTGTCGATTCTACTTTTTGGCAAAGCAGTTGAAGACATAATGGTGGTGCAGACGGAACGAAGATTGCTGCAGTGAAGAAAAAACTGGACCAATGTTATTATGTAAAAATATACCATACCTGGAATTCATCTTTAAGTGGGCGGATGAGTTGACTGAGAAAGTAAAAGTGTAGTTGCTAAGTGAAAGAAGCTTCCCTGAAGAGAGGAGTTTTCAGGGATTGCCTAAAGGCAGACAGAGAAGGAGATAGTGAGTTTGGGAGGATGGTGGAGTCTATGGAAAAGTCCTGAAGGTGAACATGGGAGGAAGTGATGAGGGAGCTAGAGAGCAGGAGGTCTTGGGAGGAGCAGAGAGGACAGTTTGGGTCATATTTTGAGATGAGGTTGTTGATATAGCCCAGGGCAGAGCTGTGGATGGCTTTGTAAGTAGTTATTAACGTTTTGTATTGTATTTGTTGGGTGATTGGGAGCAAATGGATGTATTGGATGCAGAGAAGGGTGGAGGGCACTGAGTGTTTGGTAAGGTGGATGAGTCTGGCAGTAGCAATCATAATAGACTGAAGGGGGGATACCTTGTGCAGGGGCGAACTGACCATTTGGAAACTCGGTGTCAAGGTCCTACCTTTTCCCTGAGGTTATGTTACTCCATGTGCTGGCGTCCATCTTGGATTCTGCTGTGCATGATGGGAATCCTTTTATGCCTTCAGGTTTCTGTGGTCCATCCCCCAGAGGGGTGTGGCTGATGACATATAAGCCTGTGGCCCGCACATGCTCTTTGCACTTGTGTCTTTGTGTCGCTATTACTCTGGTCTGACTCTCCTGGTATCTGATTCGGCTTGTGACTTGACTATTCTTTGTATTCTCCTTTGATCTGACCCTCTGTTGCTGAACCCGGCTCGTGACCTGTGATTCTCGTCTGCTGTCCTGTACTGTTTTGTCCTGTTGTTGTTGACCCCGGCTTGTCTGACTACTCTTTTGTCTCTTCCACCAGCTACACGCTATTGGCGGCGGCCATTACCGCAGCTGAGGTGTCTCGGGGGCCGCGACCTGGTTCCTGGCTGCATCAAGTCCATCCCCACCATCAGGGTCCCTGGTGAAGGGCAGCCTGGGACTTAGACTCCGCGCCCTGAGGGACTTCGGTCTGTGGGTGGTGGTTGTCGTCAGCCAGTGCGTTACATTGTTAGGCCTGTCTGTCCGTTCCTCAGCTCCTGCCCTGACACTCGGGCACTGCCCGAGGGCCCGGGGTCAGTAGGGGGCCCCCATGAGATGCCCCTGGTACCTTTTTCATAGGCTTTTTTGAGTTTGGGCAAGGACACTGGGACCCCATGATCCCCTATTGCCCGGGGGCCCATGAGTTGTCAGTCCGCCCCCGACCTTGTGTAAGGTAGGCCAGTGAGGAGTGAGTTGCAATAGTCAAGGCGAGAGATAACAAGTGAGTGGATTAGTAGTTTGAGGTGAAGTTGTTTAGGAAGGGATGCATTATGGAGCTTAGGGAGGCAAGACTTGGACAGCAACTGGTAATTATATAAGGGCATTATATAGCCCCATCAGTTTATGTGTATATATATACTCATTGGCCACTTTATTAGGTCCATGTTGCTAGTCCCAGGTTGGCCCCCTTTTGCATTCAGAACTGCCTTGATTCTTTATGGCATAGATTCAAGGTGTTGGAAACATTCCTCAGAGATTTTGGTCCACATTGATATGAGTTACTGTTGCCTTTTTAACATCTCTAACCAGTCTGCCCATTCTCCTCCAGGGGCGGACTGACCATTTGGAAACTCAGGCACTGCCCTAGGGCCCGGGGTCAGTAGGGGGCCCCATGAGATGCCCCTGGTACCTTTTACATAGCCTTTTTTAAGTTTGGGCAAGGACACAGGGGCCCCATGATCCCCTATTGCCCGGGGGCCCCATGAGTTGTCAGTCCGCCCCTGTTCTCCTCTGACATTAACAAAGCATTTTCCTCCACACAACTGCCGCTCACTGGAGATTTCCTCTTTTTCGGACCATTCCCTGTAAACCCTAGAGATGGTTGTGCGTGAAAATCCCAGCAGGTCAGCAGTTTTTGAAATACATAGACCAGCCCGTCTGGCACCAACAACCATGCCACGTTCAAAGTCATATAAATCCCTTTTCTTCCCCATTCTGATGCTTGGTTTGAACTTCAGAAAGTCACCTTCACCACATCTAGATGCCTAAATGCACTGAGTTGCTGCCATGTGATTGGCTGATTAGCAATTTGTGTTACCAAGCAATTGAACAGGTGTACCTAATAAAATGGCGGGTGAGTGTGTTTTGCTGATATAAAATATGTAGATATATCGGAGCAAATTAATGAATCCCAACACAAATCAGCAAATCCCAGCACAAATCAGTGAAACCTGCATGTAACAGCAGATGTTTACAAACGCAGAAAACCACAAACAGTAGATAAACAGCGTACAAGAACTTAAAAATGGCGAATGATCACTTCAGTAGAGTTGAACGGCCATGGAGAGATTATTTGAGACTGATATGCAAAAAAAAAAGGCAAGAACTTCTAAAGTCTGAAATATATATATAGAGCAAAGCATGTCTTTCTGACAACACACCATAGCTGGCCTCAACAGAGAGGGGATACACAGTTGCCATACCTCAGGAGATCTGGATGTTTTATGGCCTAGCATTGTTCAAGGAAACCTTTTATTTTTATTTGGCATAACCCCTGATCTGATTTTGCTTTGCATGCTGCGCAAGTCTGAATCACAGGCTAATAAATCATGGTTTATTATTATGTTCTCTACTAAAATGCAGTAAATTTACTTCAACTTCTCCACAGACTTCATGACTACGTATAAATCACGAGCCCCTTCATCTTGTCAGTTATGGCATCCTACAGAAATCTGAGAAGCTTCTTCTTGGTGCTAAATATTCCGAGAGTGCCCAAGGTTTTATGGTTTTGGGGCCATGGCCGTGCTCGAATTTTGGTTTTCACCACCTGGTTTTCCAAGGCTGTCTTTTTCATTGGCTTGGTCATTATTTGGCCTGGGAGGTCTTGGAGTCATAACCCCTTCTAAATCTTTTAGATCTGACCCGAAAAAATCTGGAGAAACTCTACCGATAACCATACATGGAAATGTGACAGAGCAATCGAGTCTTCTGATTCTACTTTTTGGAAAAGTAGTTGAAGACATTAGGGCCCGTGTCAGAGCCTGGGATCAAACCTGGGCCTTCTGCAGTGAGAGACAACGTTTCTTCTCACTGAGCCACCTGGAATG
Source organism: Staurois parvus (assembly GCF_062004578.1). Taxonomy (NCBI): domain Eukaryota; kingdom Metazoa; phylum Chordata; class Amphibia; order Anura; family Ranidae; genus Staurois; species Staurois parvus. Next base: position 1,086,237 of record NW_028319427.1, read on the forward strand.
CTGGACAGCTCCCTTGACAATTCTTTGGATGATCCTGCCTTGGCCCTGTTTTCTCTTGAACCTTGAACTCCTTGCTCCTTCCATGAACTTCCTATATAAACCATGCCTCTGCACTTCCCCCTTTGCCAGATTATTGTGCCTTACCAGCCAATATCCCGCTTATTGGTTCTGCTGCCGTTTATACCTCCGCTACCGACCTTTGGCTTGTTCCTGACCATGATTTCGTCTCATCCTCATCCACTACCATCTGTGACCGACCCTTGGCTTGTTTGACTCTGCTTCTGCTTATCCCTAATCTGTTTGATCCGCTATCGGTTACCGGCTTTCTCATTCTCTGGTGGGGTGATCCTGAGATCTGCGACCTGTTATTGACACGCAGCCAAATCTATCTCCACCATTAGGAGATCTGGTGAAAACCGGTTAATGCTTAGACCCCGCACCTCAGGTGAGCCTGCGTCATTTCCCAGGGTGACCTGCCTGTGTACCTATCCTGCTGGTTTAAGGTAAGCCTTACACTGCTATAGCAACTGGTCTCTGAACCTGACCCAGACCGTGACAGCCCGTTTCCATCCAACTGCCCCATAGAAGGCAGTGTCTATGTCCACTGTGCAGCAGTGGAGCAGCCCAGTGGTATATTTATGTTTTGTGCTGCCCTAGGTAACACAATAATTGTCTGCCCCCATGGACACCAACCAACACCCCCCCTTCCCCCTCCCACGGAGAGAGCCTGACATTGACCAACAACACCCTTGCCCCTCACCCGGGAGAGCCTTCCACTACCCCCCTCCCCCGCGGCAATAGAGAGACACTCATCTTTACAGCTCCAGACATCCCCAAGAACGTGAGCCAAGCTCTACATACACCATCAAGCAGCCTGCAGCCTCTCTTGGATCCCACCCAGTTCCCATGGTGTGCGTGTCCCTACTTTCATCCCTTTTTCTGGAGGGAGGTGCTGCCCCCCTGAAAAATGCCGCCCTAGACAAGTGCCTTGTGGAAAATACACCCCTGGAGCAGACACAGACTTGCCATTCACCTGCTCAGTGGGGATCAGTGGAGAGATCCCTCACTGAGCAGACAGATCCGCTGACAGGCCTGTCTCATCTGAAAGGGGCCTAATGGTGATAGAGATGGAATGGAAATTGTAGTAATGAAAAATCAATCACTTTTAGCCAAACTGCAATAGTTTTTATTCCAATTTCGATTCCATTTTTAATTGAATTTTCTATAAAGTTTATTGCAGCTGTCAATTTGTTGCTGAGTTTGGTCTTCACACCTGGCCAAATTCTGGCGGTCAAAGAACTTGTGGGTGGTAAATTGCTTAGTTCCTGGTAATGTCACATGCATGGCCACCTCTAGGGTAACCTTCACAGAAGACACCCTGATCTAGAAGTGAATATTCCAGATTTAATAGCAAAATTTAGAAAATAAGTTCTTGGAAGGTCATACTACAATATCACTCTTGTGAACCTCTCCATTGAGAACACACTAAAGGATTTGTCCACAAAATGGTGCACACCAAAACAATAGTCGAAAGATAAAGCATAAAGATGAAGGAATGAAGACCATGAACAGGATGAGGATGACTAGAATGGATGAAGGAAAAGCAGTACCGGGACAGGCTTGTTCAGCGGTCAAGGCAAGAATGCGGAACTGCACCCCCTCCCTTACTCCTAATACATGCAGTAGAATGGGTGTACCACCCTATGCCCATTCTCACCCTCTTTTGCACCAGCCATCCATGGCTTCCCTGGAGTGTTCCCTACACGTTTGGTAATTTGCTTTCTATTTATTACAGGTACTTATATAGCGCCATCAATTTACGCAGCACTTTACATATATATTGTACAGTCACATCAGTCCCTAACCCTCAAGGGGCGTACAATCTAAGGTCCCTAACTCACATTCATACATACACATACTAGGGACAATTTAGACAGGATCCAATTCACCTACCAGCATGTCTTTGGAGTGTGGGAGGAAACCGGAGTACCCGGAGACAGTGGCGTCCTGAGGCAGGTGCGGGGGGTGCACGCAGCACCGGATGACACCAACCACACGGAGTGACACCGGACCCACTCCACGGAAAGGTAAGTTGTAAAGCAAGCCGACGATCCCCGCAGGATGGATCAGATCCATCCTGTGGGGATTGTCGGCTTTCTTTACAACTTACCTTTTCGTGGAGCCGGTCCGGTGTCACCCCATATAGGTTGCATGCTGACGATCCCTACAGGATGGATCGGATCTGCGAATTGGGGAGCATAATGGATCGGACTCTGATCCATTATGCTCAATCCGCAGATCTGAACCATCCTGCAAGGATCGTCGGCATGCAACCTATACGGGGTGACACCGGGCCGGCTCCACGAAAAGGTAAGTTGTAAAGAAAGCCGACGATCCCCGCAGGATGGATCGGAGTCTGATCCATTATGCTCAATTCGCAGATCCGATCCATTCTGAGGGGATCGTCTGAGGGGGTGTCACCCAGTGTTATCACACTGGGTGACACCAACCCTAGGGATGCCCTTGCCTGTAGAAAACCCACGCAGGCACAGGGAGAACATGCAAACTCCAGACAGGTGGTGTCGTGGTTGGGATTCAAACCAACGGCTCTAGTACTGCCAGGAGGAAGTGCTAACCATTTAGCCACTGTGCTGCTTTCTAGCCCACAGAAGGTAGTAGCATATGCCCTCTTCAGGGAAGCCTACCCCGCCCTCTGCCTCTTGCCGATCTCCTCCACTCTTCCTACCACTTCATCCCCCACAGCTATTCCTTACGTACCACTATCCCCTCCCTCCCCAGATTGTAAGCTCCAAGGAGCAGGGCCCTCGAACCCCTTGTGTATCGCATTGTATTGTTGTTGTACTGTCTCATGTATTGTCCCCCTTTGTAATGTACAGCGCTGAGCGAACTGTTGGCGCTATATAAATACTGTATAATGATAATAATCCCCGGTGTGTTTTCTATGTCGGCCGTAGGCAGATAGGGTTGAAAGTGGGTGGTTGGGGTATGTGTGGCATCAGTAGCAGTCAGAGTAGACAATAATCTGCCCCCTGCTGGTTGCTAGCCACTGATCTATTGATTGCATGTGGTGACGAGTTGCCCTCCCTACCACTTCGTCCTGGGCGGCTGCCCCTCCTGCCCACCGATTGGCTGTGGGCAGATAGGGTTGAAAGTGGGCGGTTGGGGTATGTGTGGCATCAGTAGCAGTCAGAGTAGACAATAATCTGCCCCCTGCCGGTTGCTAGCCACTGATCTATTGATTGCATGTGGTGACGAGTTGCCCTCCCTACCACTTCGTCCTTGGCGGCTGCCCCTCCTGCCCACTGATTGGCTGTGGGCAGATAGGGTTGAAAGTGGGCGGTTGGGGTATGTGTGGCATCAGTAGCAGTCAGAGTAGACAATAATCTGCCCCCTGCTGGTTGCTAGCCACTGATCTATTGATTGCATGTGGTGACCAGTTGCCCTCCTTACCACTTCGTCCTGGACGGCTGCCCCTCGATTGGCTGTGGGCAGATAGGGTTGAAAGTGGGCGGTTGGGGTATGTGTGGCATCAGTAGCAGTCAGAGTAGACAATAATCTGCCCCCTGCCGGTTGCTAGCCACTGATCTATTGATTGCATGTGGTGACGAGTTGCCCTCCCTACCACTTCATCCTGGGCGGCTGCCCCTCCTGCCCACTGATTGGCTGTGGGCAGATAGGTTTGAAAGTGGGCGGTTGGGGTATGTGTGGCATCAGTAGCAGTCAGAGTAGACAATAATCTGCACCCTTCTGGTTGCTAGCCACTGATCTATTGATTGCATGTGGTGACGAGTTGCCCTCCCTACCACTTCGTCCTGGGCGGCTGCCCCTCGATTGGCTGTGGGCAGATAGGGTTGAAAGTGGGCGGTTGGGGTATGTGTGGCATCAGTAGCAGTCAACCGCCCACTTTCAACCCTATCTGCCCACAGCCAATCGAGGGGCAGCCGCCCAGGACGAAGTGGTAGGGAGGGCAACTCGTCACCACATGCAATCAATAGATCAGTGGCTAGCAACCAGCAGGGGGCAGATTATTGTCTACTCTGACTGCTACTGATGCCACACATACCCCAGAGTGGACAATAATCTGCCCCCTGCCGGTTGCTAGCCACTGATCTATTGATTGCATGTGGTGACGAGTTGCCCTCCCTACCACTTCGTCCTGGGCGGCTGCCCCTCCTGCCCACCGATTGGCTGTGGGCAGATAGGGTTGAAAGTGGGCGGTTGCGGTATGTGTGGCATCAGTAGCAGTCAGAGTAGACAATAATCTGCCCCCTGCTGGTTGCTAGCCACTGATCTATTGATTGCATGTGGTGACGAGTTGCCCTCCCTACCACTTCGTCCTGGGCGGCTGCCCCTCCAGCCCACCGATTGTCCCAGCCCTCAGGGTGAGATTAGAAGAGATGGCAGAGATTGTGAAGGGTAACCGAGGGGGCAAACAGAATAAGGAGGATGGCATCAGAATTAATGATGAGGATGGAAATGAGAAAGGATCACAAGATGATATGAAAGCATAATGACTATAAACAAAAAGAGTGAGTGAGTGAAGATGATAATGGAAAATAAAGTTGTTGACAGAGAATGATGATGGAGTATGATATGAAGATGGCAGTAAAGAATCATAGTAGAGGATGTGGGCAGAAGAAAGACAATGACAACAGATAATTGAAACAGAAGTGGATAATGATGGAGGATAAAGCTGCCAATATAGGATGGTGATGAGAATATCTATAGATGATGAAGAAGATGAGACGGACAATAAGCAATCCTGACAGAAGATGAGAGCAGTAGTGGAAGGTGCCGATAGAGAATGAGGATGATCGAGTCTGAAAACCTTGATAAAGGATGATTGTAGACCATGAGAATGACAGTAGAGGATAAGGTGGTAAGGAAGTCAGCAGACGATGTTGATAGAACAACAGTATGACAGTGATAATGATGGTAGAGCATGACAATAACAGATGACGGATGAGGATGAAAGTAGAAGCTAATAGTAGAGGATGAGGATGAAGGAGATAGGGAAACGATTAGGCATACATTTGCACGATGTAGGTATATAAATCAAGCGTTTTAATTATGCATGAAGTAGATGATTACATTTTCCCTACTTGTAAGATGCTTTACCTCCATAAACGTGGAAAATTCATGTTCTGTTGTTTTGCTGTGCGTATTTGTATGTTAGTAATCCCTTTGTTTGTTGGGGATTACAACTAAAAGGTTAATTTAGTTCACAATGGAGCACAAAGGGGACATTTGGCACACATGCCCACATTAAATAATCTACAAAAGGAGATATGCTTATTACGGGAATTCCCTGGGATATCATTTATATGGATAATTCCTTCCGCCATTCTTCTGGTAATTCCTTTCCGTAGTCTTTACAGTACAAAGGAAATACTCTTAGGAGATGCTTTAACACACTCGTTCTGACAAAATGGGAATCTAAAAAGGAGCGAGAATCAGGTAGCGCTTATGTTACATTGAAACACGTTTTTTTTTTTCTTGTTCATTTGTTACGTTTGCGGTTTTATTTTATTTTTTTATATCACCCATTGATGAGGTTTGTTAAAGGCGGTCCATACTGAGCTATGCCAGCTTTATCCCAGCTGTGCTGAAGATGGAAACCTTTTATAGAATGCATAGAGCAGCCTTTTTCAACCTTTGCAACACAGTGGAATCCTTAAAATAACTTTCCGGTATCAGGGAACCCCTGATAAAAATGACTCATGATACATTATTGTGATGGTCTGTGGGAAGAATGTTCCTTACGCTTGTGGTCTTTGGGAAAAATTCCCCCCCCCCCCTTACAGATTGCTATAAAGATCAATGGTATCAGTGGGAACTTATCTGAGAGGCAGAAATTGCTCATTACTCAAGGAACCCTTTAACGGAACTGGACCCCGCCTGCGCTAGGGTATTTCCATTAGACTCTCGCTTCCCTGTCTGAACACAGATCCACGGACACCACCGCTGACCATACAGGACGAGACAGCACCAGGCTTCTTAAGATAGGAAGTAAACTGCTTTATTTTAACACAAACAAAAGATATATATACACAGGGCAGGGAAATACAACCAGTAACAGGAAACACATCAGCAGGTCGTCCCATCAGGGGGGAAGGGCTGCCGGAAACACCCCCCCACCAAACCAAGACACACAATAGAACAATGGGATACACCACGTGGCAGTAGACAATACAGGAACACATACAGTACATCCCATACAGGGGCTGACTGACCATTTGGGAACTCGGGCACTGCCCGAGGGCCCAGGGTGAGTAGGGGGCCCCATGAGATGCCCCTGGTACCTTTCATAGGCTTTTTTGGGTGTGGTTTGAGTGTGGGCGAGGACACAGGGGCCCCATGATCCCCTATTGCCCGGGGGCCCCATGAGTTGTCAGTCCGCCCCTGATCCCATAATAGCTTGCTGGCAAGCAAGTCACAATAGAACACTGGGATGCAGCATGTGGCAGTGAACAATGGACAATCCCCACCTATACATGTCCACACAATACTAGGACAGATCACCCTGTACCCCTAGCAGGCACAGGGTGACTTACACATAATGGGAACATGGGGAGCTGAGACAGGGCTCCCCCACCCCCAAAAGTCACTCCCGTCACAAACCCTTAGCAACCTTTGTAGGAACCTTAGGCTTTCCTGGAACCCTGGTTGAGAAACCCTGGCATAGAAGATGAAGAAAGCTAATCATATGACAACTGAATGGCAGAACTTGAACAAAACAAAAGGTAAGTGATACATTACACCCACTGTATCACCCGCCACCACTTATTTGGACTGTCCTTTAAGACAATTCACTTAAAGCTCAACTGAAGTCTCACACTCTGCAAGGAAGGGCCAGTGTATTTCTGCACATGTATCTGGGCATAAAGTTACTACCAGATGTGTGTTAGCATGCAAACACAGACATATCAGCATACATGCTAAACATTGTGCGTGTAGGAGCATGTGCACATTCTGCTCTGGTATTGACAGCAAACAGCCTATCACAGCTGGTAAGTGACATGGACAGATTGCTGAGTGGTCTTCAGCTAGTTCTGGAATAACCGGTGATCTGACCTGCTACATTTGTGTAGCGCCCCTCTAGTTAGCTTCTGGTTAGAGGCTGGATAGCATCCTGGTATGAGTCAGCCTGAGAGTGAGGTAGTGAGGTTACCCTGGGACAGGCTAGGGAGGTTATGAGGGTTAGACCTTCTGAGAGCTTTCTGGAGGAGGGATGGAGGCTAGGTGAAAACTCAGAGGAGGCTTCATCTGGGGTCTGAGGTGGTACACCAGAACGGCTGGAGAGCTCTTCAAAGGATAGACTTTCATTCTTTGTCCGCATCTGTACATAGTTGCTAAAGCATTTGTCCTCAAATTTCTATAGTCCCTTGGGTATCCCATATACCCCTCAATCCTATCCAAGTTCAAAACCCCTTCATAAAACTACAAAAAACAAGCTCAAGGACTGTTTATGGTCTTCAGTGTGCAAGTGTGGAAGAAAATGCATCTTGCCTGGCTATGCAGAACTATAGGGCGACCTAGAAACCCAGGGACTCCTAAAGGGGTAGTGCTACATTTGAACAAGCACGTGCGTGCTGCTGTTCAGGTGCTACTGTGGTTTTGCCTCTGGCCCTTACCCGGTGGTCCACAGTCATTGGTGGCTCACATCCAAGAGCTGGGGCTGCCTGCAACATCAGCCCTGGTACCATTCTGTGTCCTCAAATGTCCTATTACCACTACCAGAGGTGTTGGACAAGAAGTGCAAGAGAAGACCCTTCTTCAGCTCGATCTCAACCAGGTACATGACACTTTTTATTTCCTATTGTCTAATTTCCCTGTATGTTATCATTTGCAACTCACTCTTGTGACTCAACAAGGGCCTTCATAGCAGGATCAACAGATATTCATGTCTATGTGCACTCCAGTGCTGGCTTCATGGCCTTTCGGAGGCAACCATGGGCCATATCTGTGTAAGGTGTGTCGAAAGAGCCAGTTCCGGTCTCCATCAGGAGCCCGTGTGACAGCGCAATTACACAGGAGCACAACTGGGAGACAGGGATAGAACCTTGCCAATCTATAACAGGAAGTGTCTCAACAAAGACCTTCATGGCAGAATCACCAGATATTCCTATCTACATGCAGTCCAATGCTGACTTCATGGCCTTTCGGGGGCAACAGTGGGCCATATTTGTGTAAGGAGTGTCGAAAGAGCCAGTTCCGGTCTCCATCAGGAGCTCGTGTGACAGGGCAATAACACAGGAGCACAACTGGGAGACAGGGCAAGAATCTTGTCAAAATATAACAGGAAGTGTCTCAACAAAGACCTTCATGGCAGAATCACCACATATTCCTGTCTATGTGCACTCCAGTGCTAGCTTCATGGCCTTTTGGGGCAACATTGGCCCATATCTGTGTAAGGCGTGTCGAAAAAAGTCACTTCCGGTCTCCATCAGGAGCCCGTGTTACAGGGCAATAACACAGGAGCCAGGGGAGGACTGACCATTTGGAAACTCGGGCACAGCCCGAGGGCCCGGGGTCAGTAAGGGGCCCCATGAGTTGTCAGTCTGCCCCTGACAAGAGCACAACTGGGAGACAGGGATAGAACCTTGTCAACCTATAACAGGAAGTGTCTCAACAAAGACCTTCATGGCTGGATCACTAGATATTCCTGTCTACATGCCCTCCAGTGCTGGCTTCATGGGCAACAGTGGCTCCTTATCTGTGTAAGGTGAGTTGTAAAGGGCCACTTCCAGCCTCCATCAGGGGCCCATGTAACAGGAAGTGTTTCAACAAAGACTTTCATGACTGGATCACCAGATATTCCTGTCTATGTGCACTCCAGTGCTGGCTTCATGACTTTTTGGGGGTAACAGTGGCCCCTTATCTGTGTAAGGTGTGTTGTAAAGGGCCACTTCCAGCCTCCATCAGAGGCCCATGGAACAGGAAGTGTCTCAACAAAGACCTTCATTGCTGGATCACTAGATATCCCTGTCTACATATACTCCAGTGCTGGCTTCATGGCCTTTTATGGGCAACAGTGGGCCATATCTGTGTAAGGTGTGTTGGAAAGGGCCTCTTCCAGCCTCCATCAGGAGCCCATGTAACAGGAAGTGTCTCAACAAAGACCTTCATGGTTGGATCACTAGATATTCCTGTCTACATGCACTCCAGTGCTGGCTTCATGGCCTTTCAGGGGCAACAGTAGGCCATATCTGTGTAAGGTGTGTTGGAAAGGGCCACTTCCAGCCTCCATCAGGAGCCCATGTAACAGGAAGTGTCTCAACAAAGACTTTCATGGCTGGATCACTAGATATCCCTGTCTACAGGCACTCCAGTGCTGGCTTCGTGGCCTTTCATGGGCAACAGTGGGCCATATCTGTGTAAGGTGTGTTGGAAAGGGCCACTTCCAGCCTCCATCAGGGGCCCACGTAACAGGAAGTGTCTCAACAAAGACCTTCATGACTGGATCACTAGATATTCCTGTCTACATACACTCCAGTGCTGGCTTCATGAGCAACATTGGGCCATATCTGTGTAAGGTGTGTTGGAAAGGGCCACTTCCAGCCTCCATCAGAGGCCCATGTAACAGGAAGTGTCTCAACAAAGACCTTCATGGCTGGATCACTACATATTCCTGTCTACATGCACTCCAGTGCTGGCTTCATGGCCTGTCAGGGGCAACAGAAGGCCATATCTGTGTAAGGTGTGTCAAAAAGGGCCACCTCCAGCCTCCATCAGGAGCCCTTGCGACAGGGCAATAACACAAAGGGCTCAACTGGGAGACAGGGCCAGAACCTTTCAACCTTAATGAAAGCTGCAGATTTCGAAATATTGGAAAATACTCTTCAAATAGTAAGCCTAAGCCTGAGAAAGGACATAAAGCCTCAACTTAATCACAGGGAGACAGTGTTCCCAGGCTTTTGCCTACTGCATTGTGTTTAAAAATTCAAGAAATGGCACAGAGACAGCAGGGACGTAATTAAAACATTTTTAATTTACAATACAAATTTGAGCCTCGGAATGGTAACTATAAAGTAATGAGGTTTTTTTTTTCATTTAAAGAAGCAAACAATTTCAAGTATTTCTATCTTTTGCTTTTTATATATATATATAGTTGCCATTTCATTAGGTCCCTTTGGCCTTCTAAAGAGTTAATCTGGAACAAAAAATAAAATAAAAACTTTTTCATGCCTCTGCATAATAACAAGCTCCGGGGCTTTTTGGAAAGACTTTGACTTAGATAAATACAGCTCAGCCTAGTAGTAATACAAGGACCCCGGGGTGTATGTATAAGAAATGGAGCAAGTTATGACAAAATAGGAGAAAACTATTTCCTGTGCGATGGTTCGGTGGCAGAGACAAAAAAAAGCCAAACTCAGAAAACGACTTAACATTGCGGACAGGATGTGCATACAGTTGTGTTCAAAATAATAGCCGTCAGACATCACTAACCGGATCAGTCGCTGTTTTTGGTAGAAATGATATTTCTACATGGCAAATAATTTCCTAGCAGGTGTAGTAGAGTAATAGAAACCCAACAGACCCAACAGTCATGACATGCATGCTGCTGATTCTGTGTCATTGAATCACTCATTGAAAGGGGCGTGTTCAAAATAATAGCAGTGTGGAGTTCTATTAGTGAGGTCATTCATTCTTTGAAAAACAGGTGGCAATTATTGCCCTTATTTCAGGAAGAAAGGCAGCAAATGTTGTACATGCTGGTTACAGTGCATTTCTCTCTGAAATTCTGAGGACAATGGGTTGTTCCAGACATTGTTCAGAAGAACAGCGTACCTTGATTAAAAGGTTGATTGGAGAGGGGAAAACATAAAGAAGTGCAGAAAATGATCGGCTGCTCAGCTAAAATGATCGCAAATGCTTTAAAATGGCAACCAAAACCTGAAAGACGTGGAAGAAAGCGAAAAACTACCATTGGAATGGATAGAAGAATAGCCAAAATGGCGCGGACTCAGCCAACAATCAGCTCCAGGAAGATGAAAGAAGGTGTGACGTTCCCTGTGAGGACTGTTACAATTAGAAGACGCCTATGTGAAGCCAAGCTATCTGCAAGAAGTCCCCGCAAAGTCCCACTGTTGGGAAAAAGACGTGTGCTGAAGAGGTTACAATCTGCCAAAGAGCACATTGACTGGCCTAAAGAGAAATGGCGCAACATTTTGTGGACTGATGAAAGTAAGATTGTTCTTTTTGGGTCTAATGGCCGGAGACAGTTTGTCAGACGACCCCCAAACACTGAATTCAAGCCACAGTACACTGTGAAGACCGTGAAGCATGGTGGTGCAAGCATCATGATATGGGGATGGTTCTCATACTACGGTGTTGGGCCTATTTATCGCATACCAGGGATCATGGATCAGTTTGAATCCATCAGAATACTTGAAGAGGTCATGCTGCCTTATGATGAAGAGGAAATGCCCTTGAAATGGGTGTTCCAACAAGACAACGACCCCAAACACACCAATAAACGTGCAACATCTTGGTTCCAGACCAACAAGATGGACGTTATGGAGTGGCCAGCCCAATCCCCGGATCTTCATCCAATAGAAGACTTGTGGGGTGACATCAAAAATGCCGTTTCTGAGGCAAAACCAAGAAATAGAGAAGAACTGTGGAATGTGGTCCAATCATCCTGGGCTGGAATACCTGATCACAGGGGCCAGAAGTTGGGTGACTCCATGCAACACAGATGTACAGCAGTTCTCAGAAACAGTGCGACTACAACCAAATATTCATGAAGTCATTCAAAGGAAAGCAAAATCTACAAACATTTCTCAGTTTATATAGTGAATGTTTGAGTTTGTAAAGAAGAATACAAACACTGCGATTTGTTTGAACATCTAATATTCACTTTTCTTCCATTTTTTTAGAGGAACAACACAAATTTGATGTATTTTTCTTCATGTTGTGATTTGGAATAGAATGTGTCGTGTTCCCAATGCATTTGTGTGGATGGAAATAAAAGCTATTAGAAGGATTTTCAGCTTTATTCACTTTTTTCAACACACTGCTATTATTTTGAACACAACTGTATGTGTGGCTTTATCTTAAGTGGACGTGTCCTGTGTGCAGAGAGATAAGAGTGTTTGTATAGCTGGTTGAGACAATGTAACAAAGGCATTTTTTTTACTTTTTACCATCCTGCCGCCATTGCTGAGTAATCGGTAGCGGGAAATCAGAAATGGCACCTTCTGATAAAAGCTGAACTCCAGGCAAGCGCAGCTACAGTACAGATTGGAATGCACAGATTAAAGATTATGTTCAGCCGGTCTTGTGATTCAGACACTCTGCCGGACTGCACCACCAAGCTGATGACCAGGCTTTTCTTTACTGCATTTAGGCAACACAGTCTGGTCACAGACCCACCTCCTAGCTTCCTGAATAGGAAGTGAAGGATCATCAACACACCAGGGGCGGACTGACAACTCATGGGGCCCCCGGGCAATAGGGGATCATGGGGCCCCTGTGTCCTTGCCCAAACTCAAAAGAACCTATGAAAAAGGTACCAGGGGCATCTCATGGGGGCCCCTTATTGACCCCGGGCCCTCAGGCAGTGCCCGAGTTTCCAAATGGTCAGTCCGCCCCTGCAACACACTGATGAAGTCAACCTTCTGTTCTCTCTGTTTTCTTCTCTTGTTGGGTTCCTATGTGTCAGGCCCTCAATGTGCTTGTTTTAAAGAACCATCCCCAATCACTTTGGGGTCCATGAGACAAGCAGTATAGTTAAGTGTCTGGGCTAGGTGCAGCGTGAAGCGGCGGGCCGTGAGAACACAGAGTCCAAGTTCACCAGGGGCGGACTGACAACATATGGGGCCCCCGGGCAATAGGGGATCATGGGGCACCTGTGTCCTTGCCCAAACTCAAAAAAGCCTATGAAAAATAAATCGCCATAAATCGCTGATCGCGACCATAAATTGCTGATCGCCGCTATTATTAGTATTAAAAAAAAAATGCCAGTATCTATACCGCCATTTGTAAACGCTATAACGTTCACGTAAACCAATTCATTTACACGTATTGGGATTTTTTTTTTTAGCAAAGACACGGAGCAGAATACATTGGCTGAAATTTATGACGAAATTTGATTTTTTTATTTGTTTACTGGACATGTTTTAAAGCAAAAAGTCCAAAATATTGTTTTTTTTCTCAACATTGTAGTTCTTTTTTTTTTTAATAGCGCAAAAAAATAAAAAGCACACAGACGATCAAATACCATCGAAAGAAAGCTCAATTTGTGGCGTAAATTTAATTTGGGTGCATGAACGCGCAATTGTCAGTTAACCTCCCTAGTGGTATGATTATTTCAGTATTTCTGTGCTCAAAGCGGTACATTTTTTTGCATGGAAATGTCTGTTTTTTTTTTTTTTTTTTATTGTAGGCCTGTAATTTTTAGGAATAACTCACTGAAATCTGTCCAAACAAGAGTCTAGTAAACATCCCGGGGATGATAAAATTTGAAACACGAATTCATAAATTATAATTTAATAAATAATCAAAAAATAATAATAAATTTAATTCAATAATATAATCAAACCAAAAACACTGAAATGTGAAATATAGCGCCAAGTTCGCACATCGCTGAGCAAAGTCGCAGAATCGTTTTCAGTGTCTGATGAGGAATTTCCCCCACCAATCATTATCACTCAATTCTGCAAGTGGTTCTGATTTACTATCGCTGTTCTCTAGCCGGTCTAAAACCGTGTCTGACCTAAAGGGACGCTTTTTGGACGCCATGGACGTTTCTCAGTTTCCAGGCAGAAAGAACAGTAACAATGCAGGCAGGGCACCGGACAAAGCACTCGGGACAAAATGTATGTGAAATGGTTGGATACAGCAATGTTATACTATGTGATTTTAGTGTATTTTGTGAATGTGTCACTTTTTAAAATTTTGAAATTTCCCGCCAGTTCCGTCCCCCGTACGTCCCGACGTCGCAGGGACTGGAACCCGGATGCCGGCATCGGCCGGAGGAGATGGCCGGGGACGCTGCAGGGGGGACATCGCAGGAACGCAGGACAAGGTAAGTGCTGCAGGGAATCCCGAGTGTAGCTCGGGGGGGGGTTACCGCTTTTGGCACTGATAATTAACCCCGAGCTACACTCGGGAATACCGCCAGGGGGGTTAAAGTAATGCAGCGCCGTAACACAAACCGCCTCTGTAATAATAATAATAATAATAATAATACTAAAATATTAATAATAAAATTAATATTATTAATACTAATAGTACCGTATTTTTCGCCCCATAAGACGCACTTTTTTCCCCCCAAAAAAGGGGGGAAAATGTCAGTGCGTCTTATGGAGCGAATATGGAGCGGCCGGTCCGGTATTTCCACCGCGGCCGTGTCAGAATACCGGGCCGGCCGCTCAGCTCTGCAGCGGGACCTTATGGAGATGACTGCTGACCATTGGGGAGGTGGGGAGCGGGTACCTGAATTGGACAGGTACCCGCTCTTACTTCTTTGTTCTTTGACCTTACCTGTTCCTCTATCCAGCGGCGCGCTGTCTTCCGGCTTCTGTAGTGTGGGCACTGGGCATGACAGCCGGGTGCCAAGTGCGCATGCGCAAGAAGCGGTGCTTTTTGTGAATGGTAAGGCGGCACCTGGGACACATGACAGATCCCAGAAGCTGCCGGACCAATCACAAAGCGCAAGTGCTTCTCGCTCATGCGCACTGGGCACCCGGCTGTCATGCCGAGCGCCATTACAGAAGCCAGGAAGACAGCGCACTGCTGGATCGAGGAACAGGTAAGATCAAACAAAAACTCTGCGGAAGTAAGAGCGGGTACCTGTCAAATTCAGGTACCCGCTCCCCACCTCCCCAAAGGTCAGCAGTCATCTGTACTGTCTGCAGTCTCTGGTCATCTCCTGTGCTGTCCGCAGTCTCTGGTCATCCCTGTGCTGTCCGCAGTCTCTGGTCATCCCTGTGCTGTCCGCAGTCTCTGGCCATCCCTGTGCTGTCCGCAGTCTCTGGCCATCCCTGTGCTGTCCGCAGTCTCTGGCCATCCCTGTGCTGTCCGCAGTCTCTGGTCATCCCTGTGCTGTCCGCAGTCTCTGGTCATCCCTCTGCTGTCCGCAGTCTCTGGTCATCCCTCTGCTGTCCGCAGTCTCTGGTCATCCCTGTGCTGTCCGCAGTCTCTGGTCATCCCTGTGCTGTCCGCAGTCTCTGGTCATCCCTGTGCTGTCCGCAGTCTCTGGTCATCCCTGTGCTGTCCGCAGTCTCTGGTCATCCCTCTGCTGTCCGCAGTCTCTGGTCATCCCTCTGCTGTCCGCAGTCTCTGGTCATCCCTGTGCTGTCCGCAGTCTCTGGTCATCCCTGTGCTGTCCGCAGTCTCTGGTCATCCCTGTGCTGTCCGCAGTCTCTGGTCATCCCTGTGCTGTCCGCAGTCTCTGGTCATCCCTCTGCTGTCCGCAGTCTCTGGTCATCCCTGTGCTGTCCGCAGTCTCTGGTCATCCCTCTGCTGTCCGCAGTCTCTGGTCATCCCTGTGCTGTCCGCAGTCTCTGGTCATCCCTGTGCTGTCCGCAGTCTCTGGTCATCCCTGTGCTGTCCGCAGTCTCTGGTCATCCCTGTGCTGTCCGCAGTCTCTGGTCATCCCTGTGCTGTCCGCAGTCTCTGGTCATCCCTCTGCTGTCCGCAGTCTCTGGTCATCCCTCTGCTGTCCGCAGTCTCTGGTCATCCCTCTGCTGTCCGCAGTCTCTGGTCATCCCTCTGCTGTCCGCAGTCTCTGGTCATCTCCTGTACTGTGTCTGCAGTCCATTAGTTCAGAATTTTTTTTTCCTGTTTTCTGCCTCTAAAACCTAGGTGCGTCTTATGGAGCGAAAAATACGGTAATTATTATAACAATAATAATAATAATATAATATTAATAATAATAATACACTCAATCAGCATCCTCAATGACCTTTTATTGGTGAAAAAAAAATCATGTAAAATAGTAAATAGATATTTTGGGTATTTCTATCCAAATGCCATTTGACAAACCACCAACTGGTGGCCTCCGCGGCGACACAACGAAGGAAGGAGACTTTTCTGGTATGACAGGTAACAGTATGAAAATCAATGCCTGGCCTTTATTACCTGGAAGCTTTATGTCTTAAGTATGCAGAGTTTTAATTGCTTGAGGCTTAGCATAGGACGAGGGGCCCAGATTAAAAGAGATTAAATCACAGCAGATATTATTTGCGGTGGCTGAGTTAGTCTGGCTGTGACATTCAGCAAGTCTACCACTGAGCCGAAGAAACAACTCGTTTCCGGATTAAACCCGATGTATTTGTATTTTTTAATCTATATAAGAAGCTTGCCTCTGAAGGTTATGCGGGCAAACCGATGTCCAAAGTTTCAGTTTATGACTTGCGGCTTAAAGGGAATCTGCAATCTTTACAAAGCTTTTTTTTTTTTTTCCCCATTTTCCAACAGCCGAAGCTGTTTTGGATAGAGCGGGGGAGGGATTGGAGGGGTGGGGGGGGGGGGTAGATTGTCGGTCAGGTTATTATGGCTGCTTTGTGTCTCCGGTTTGGGAATAGCAGAAGGCGAAGGGTTATTGTAACCTTTGCCGGTGTTTTATTAATCTATGTTGCAGAGATTTCCCCAACAATTGGAAAGGGAGATTTGAACCCTTTCCCCCTCCAGAATGTATCCAAATCCTGGTGTCGCTTAAAGTGTTACTGAACCTACAACAGTACAATCAGTCTGTAGATGCAGGAAAGCATGCTTGTTATACTCACTGTGGGACCTAAGGGGTTAATCCTCCTCGTGTAAAAAGGCTGTTTGATCCTGTCTTCTCTGATCCTCCCCTTGTTTAGGCATCCACCTCCACAGACTGAACCATAGGCATTCTGCACATGCTCAGTTTGGTGTGTATTGCTAGAGAGGTATTTTTTTCTTGGGAGAGTGCATGTGATCAGCACAGAGTCTATCAGCACTGTCCAGACAGAGGTCAGGGGTTCTGCATCCTCCTAGAGCAGAAAAAAAACTCCTCCTACAAGCTTTAGCAAGTGCTCAGCTGGACACTGATAGAAGTCACAAGACTGCTATATACTGCTGATGAGAAAAGGTATTTAGCAGTTTATATTTACTAAAATAATTGCATTTCCATGTTCTGTGTACTGTGGGAGACCAGATATAGTGAATGCAGGGTCCGGGGAGACCAGATATAGTGAATGCAGGGTCCAGGGAGAGCGGATATAGTGAATGCAGGGTCCGGGGAGAGCGGATATAGTGAATGCAGGGTCCGGGGAGACCAGATATAGTGAATGCAGGGTCTGGGGAGACCAGATATAGTGAATGCAGGGTCCAGGGAGAGCGGATATAGTGAATGCGGGGTCCAAAGAGAGCGGATATAGTGAATGCAGGGTCCGGGGAGAGCGGATATAGTGAATGCGGGGTCCGGGGAGAGCGGATATAGTGAATGCAGGGTCTGGGGGGACTGGATATAGTGAATGCAGGGTCCGGGGATAGCGGATATAGTCAATGCAGGGTCCGGGGATAGCGGATATAGTGAATGCAGGGTCCGGGGATAGCGGATATAGTGAATGCAGGGTCCGGGGAGAATGAATACAGTGTGGCTGTGCAGCACTGGACTCTTCACGTGTGTGTGTGTGTGTTCAATCCCCTGCTCGCTCCTCAGCTCGCTCCTCCCTCCTGGCAGCCACAGACCTTCATGAGTGGCAGTGGGTCCCAAAAGACACTGGGAGTTGTAGTTCTGGAACAGCATTGCACAGGGGAAGTGGGTACAGTTAAAGCTACAATTTTCACAATTCCCGGGGGGAAGAGGAGAAGAGAACAAAACCTTGCCCAAGCAAAGTTATCAGGATTTTGGGCAGTCTAGGGTTGGAGCTGGAGAAAGAGGACCTACTGATCTACTGCCTCAAAAGGCAAGGGCTGGGGACCTGGAGCAGTGCAGACCCAATGCTGGATATCTGTGCCAATACCAGGAACCACAAGACTGGATAACTGAGTGTTATTCAACAGCAAAGGGACCCAAAGCCGGAGAAACCCGTTGCCATGTGTGCATACAGTCTGGATGAGTCTTTGAGGAACAGATTGTGAGGCCTGAGAATTCTGGAACCTGCTGATTGCCAAGCCATTGGGACCAGATGAGTCACCTGCCAGGAATGGTGAGCTGAACTTAACATCTTAGACATCTTATTTTTCAGCTGCTCAGCTAAATACATCGCTAACATTTTGAAATAGATGCACCACCTAAAGAAGGGCCCCACTGAATGCCGACCAACAATACCTAAGAGGCGCCAGGTACTTTCAGCCACCTTCAGCTGAAGCTTACAAATGATTGTCTTTTCTCACTTGTGGTGTTAGAATAGAGTAGTGGGGGAGCGAAGAAAGGCAGAGGAAGAAAGCTGCTCGATAAAGGGGGGGAGGGGGGATTTACAAGGGAACTTGCTGCTTTACCCTGCTTGGTCAGTTCATTTTACAGCTCAACTGCAATGCCATATCAGGCTAGCAGGTGGAACTGTAGCAGAAGCTTATTATACTACCTCCATGTCCTGATGACACCAAAGAGCTGAGAACGGGGCAAAAATAAAGGCGATTCCCAGTTTTCACTGATATCTCCTTTAAATCGAATTGCCCATACAGCCTGCTGCCTAACAAATGTTCACATATATTAAAACTTATTTTGAATTCTTACCTGCTCCGATAACCTTTAAAAAACTAAATTTTACTGTCATAAAAAAAAAAAATTAGTTGCATTATTCGGTAAGCACTCCTACAACGAGACATTGAGTCCCAAAAAAAAAAATCTGCTCCGATTCTGCAGATGGAAAGTCATTTTAGACGCTGAATAATAAAAAGCCCGTTAATACGGATTGCACATTCTTTAAGCTAATAAGATCCAAAATCACCGTGCGTTCTGATGCCCCAAACAAAAAAGTCTGCAGAGGTCTGCAAAATTATAATTAAAACGCGGAAAACATGACAGTGTCGGCACTATTACAGGGCACTTTTTTTTCCCCGACGCAATTTTCGGAAACGTTACATTGTTTCCTGTCACTCATCATTACGCCTTTTATCTAAGTAGATGCAGATATCATTTCAATTTATGTTTTTTATTTTTTTTCTTCTCTCATTTCCGATCAAGAGATGGAATTTTTCAAGGAGGCCGTGATTTTGTTACGACAAAATATCATCGTGTTTCATTATCGCGTTGTAATTTTTATGTTATCCGGCGGGACAACAATATTGCCTTGAATGGGGATGTATTTTATTGTCTTGTCAAAGATACAAAGTCAAGGTCAGCAGCAGGAGCGGACTGACCATTCGAGCACTCGGGCACCGCCCGAGGGCCCGGGGTCAGTAGGGGGGCCCCATGAAATGCCCCTGGTACCTTTTTTTTTTTATAGGCTTTTTTTTGGGTGTGCTTTGAGTGTGGGCAAGGACACAGGGGCCCAATGATGCCCCATTGCCTGGGGGCCCCATGAGTTGTCAGTCTGCCCCTGGTCAGCAGTATAAGTACAGCGATCGTCAATGCCTCTGCCTCGCTTCAATAGGTACAAAAATCAAGAAAATGGCCCGTTGACTTATTTTTGAAGGGGCCGTGGCTGTCATCCTTGTCCTTTCTATGGCTCCTGCCCAGGACAAGTATGCAGCCAGTGAAGTGTTGAGACAGAGAGAAGAACTTTGGAAGGGATCCAGCAGGCTCCACCCACTACAGAAAACTTCAGGAAGGGGCGGAGAAAAGACCGGTCACCCTGCACAAGGAGAGAGAAAGCAGAGCTGTGGGAGGGGCCCAGAAGGCTCCACCCACTACAGAAAACTACAGGATGGGGCGGAGAAAAGACCAGTCACCCTGCACAAGGAGAGAGAAAGCAGAGCTGTGGGAGGGGCCCAGAAGGCTCCACCCACTACAGAAAACGACAGGGCGGAGAAAAGACCAGCCACTCTGCACAAGGAGAGAAAGCAGAGCTTTGGGAGGGACCAAACAGGCTCCACCCACTACAGAAAACTACAGGAAGGGGCGGAGAAAAGACCAGTCGCCCTGCACAAGGAGAGGGAGCAGCAGTGAGTGGTCTTTATTACAGAAAGCTCCTGCCCAGAGGCAAAGTCTCACACTGGAAAAACAACACACTCCCTGTGTGGCTTTGTCTCTGATGGTCTCCTGTATCATACCCCCAGTCTCTGAAGTCTCCTACAGCAGATTCACAGTCTTGGTAGTCTCCTGTATAGTGTCTGCAGTCTCTGTTGTAGCATGCCCACAGTCTCTGACAGTCTGTTGTAGCATGCCCACAGTCTCTGACAGTCTCCCGCAACATGTTAATAGTCTTGGCAGCCTCCTGTAGCAGAGTTACATCATTTGAGTCTCCGGTATTATGTACGCAGTCCCTGACAGTCTCCTGTAGCATGTATGCAGTCTCTGACCACCTCTTTTATCCTGTATGCAGTCTCTGACCTCCTCCGTAGCATGTATGCAGTCTCTGACAGTCTCCTATAGCAGAAGTCTTGACCATTTCCTGTATCACGCATGAAGTCTTTGACTCCTCTATAGTGTCTTCAGTTCCTGACAGTCTCCTGTATCATGTATAAAATTTTTGACAGTCTCTTGTGTAATGTCTGCAGTCTCTGACGGTCTGCTGTAGCATGCCCACGGTCTCTGACAGTCTCCACCATATAGGCAGTCTCTGACAGTCCCCTGTAGCAGAAGCACAGCCTCTGACATAGCAAGTCCAAAGTCTTTCACAGTCTTCTTTAACACATTCACTATCTCTAACAGTCTCCTGCAGTCTAAATAATATTTAGTTATGTCGGAGGCCCACACAGAAGGCCGTGTATATTTGGTAAGCTGACCACTGCTCATCTGCACAGACAAACTCCATGTAAGGCAGCCCAGCCACCGTCAGCCTCGTTAGGTAGACATTCCGCGTCTCAATCAGCGAGTGTTCCATTTGCAGCGTTCTATCAGCTATACTGAGCGCACGGCGTGTCATCTGTCCCTGCCTCCCCGGGATCGGCGACATAAAAGGAGCACATCGCCACCACTCACTGTGAACCTTGTGTGCCGGTTAATATTGCATTTGCTGCCTGTATATTCGGGAGGTTTAGACAAAAAAATCCCGCATGCCGTACCTGTCACAGGAAGAAAAAAAAAAGACTTCCACTTGCCAATGTGTGCTGATCGGGGCGAGCTTGGGGTTTATTTTTTTCCCCCGGAGGGAGGACGGTGCCCTTAGGAGCCAGCAAAGGGGGGAGAGACATTCGCCGTGTTCTCCATGCAAACCTTTGCCCTTCCATTGTGACATTAATCGGGGCCACCAAATCTGTTTACGAGGGGCTAAGCTGATCCGGCACTCACTGGCGCTGGTTGCAGGATTTGTATTTCGATTCGCAGACCCAGACAGCGGTGGAGATCATACGCTCCGTATCGGTGAATTCCCTTTGTGACTCCTCTATTATACCAGAGCTGCTGGAACCTTTTGTAAGCTCTTGGTGAAAGGAAGAACCGGAGCTCGTTTTTTCAGCAGTCGATTTTATCAGTGTTTCAAATGCAAAACGCTTGTAAACGCGGCTAAATGTGGCAAATTGCGTTTATAAGCGTTTTTTTTTTAACTGTTCCAGTTCCCGATGCTGTCCAGAGCCTTTTTTCATCATGAAAAATGAATGCAAAGCGTTTTCAAGGTGCTCAGATAGACAAAACACTGAACACAGGATGTTCGAACCAAGCATGTCAGACATTGTAATGACCAATTCACACCTCAGACCTCTCCCACCCTTGGAAACAAAAGATATGTTAATGACCATTCACACCTCAGACCTTTCCCGCCCTTGGAAACAAAGGATATGTTAATGACCATTCACACCTCAGACCTCTACCACCCTTGGAAACAAAAGATATGCTAATGACCAATTAACACCTCAGACCTCTCCCACCCTTGGAAACAAAAGATATGTTAATGACCATTCACACCGCAGACCTCTCCCACCCTTGGAAACAAAAGATATGTTAATGACCATTCTCACCTCAGACCTCTCCCACCCTTGGAAACAAAAGATATGTTAATGACAATTCACACCTCAGACCTCTCCCACTCTTGGAAACAAAAGATATGTTAATGACAATTCACACCTCAGACCTCTCCCACCCTTGGAAACAAAAGATATGTAAATGAATATTCACACCTTCACACCTTCACTTCCTCTCAGATAAGTAACCATTAACACCAGCGATATCTGTAAAAGGGCATTCTAAACTTCCCGAATGACCACAAATGTCAAGAGCATTCTTTTCAGTGACCATCGGGCTAATGTACCCTGAGTGGTAGATATTGCAATTATTAACAGAGGTTCCCTGAGACCAGAAAGTTATTTCAAGGGTTCCTCCAGTCTGAGAGAGGCTGCGTTAGGCAACTTAAGGTGCAGATATAATTGCTGGGGTATCTTCCTGAAACTCACATGAACTAAAAAAAGTAGCTTGGCAGGCTCTAACAACGGGGTTAGGTAACTAGAACATGGTGCTTCCACAACCTTCACATCTCCCATACTGCTTTTGGACAATCAACAATTTACACATTCCACATTGGTTGGGTAGGAATCAATGAAACCTCCAGAAATTGCTAGGGGTTCCTTGGACAAGGAGCAATTTCTTCCTCTCAGATAAGAAGCCACTGACACCAGCGATCTTTTTAGATATCTGTAAAGGGGGATTCTAAACCTCCCGAATGACCACAAATGTCAAGAGCATTCTTTTCAGTGACCATTGGGCTAATGTACCCTGAGCGGTAGATATTGCAATTATTAACAGGAGTTCCCTAAGACCAGAAAGTTATTTCAAGGGTTCCTCCAGTCTGAGAGAGGCTGCGTTAGGCAACTTAAGGTGCAGATAAAATTGCTGGGGTATCTTCCTGAAATTCACATGAACTGGTGCTTCCACAGGCTTCACATCTCCCATACTGCTTTTGGACAATCAACAATTTACATATTCCACAATGGTTGAGTAGGATTCAATTAAACCTCCATTAATTCCTGGGGCAAGGAGCAATTTCTTCCTCTCAGATATTAAGAAGCCACTGACACCAGTGATCTTTTTAGATATCTGTAAAGGGGAATTCTAAACCTCCTGAATGACCACAAATGTCAAGAGCATTCTTTTCAGTGACCATCGGGCTAATGTACCCTGAGCGGTAGATATGAGTGGTAGATATTGCAATTATTAACAGGAGTTCCCTAAGACCAGAAAGTTATTTCAACTAAATAAAGTGGCTTGGCAAGCTCTACCAAGGGGGTTAGGTAACGAGAACATGGTGCTTCCACAACCTTCACATCTCCCATACTACTTTTGGACAATCAACAATTTACACATTCCACATTGGTTGTGTAGGAATCAATGAAACCTCCAGAAATTGCTAGGGGTTCCTTGGAAAAGGAGCAATTACTTCCTGAGTGGTAGATATTGCAATTTATTAACAGGGTTTCCCTGAGACCAGAAAGTTATTTCAAGGGTTCCTCCAGCCTGTGAGAGGCTGTGTTAGGAAACTTAAAGTGTAGATATAAATGCTGGGGTATCTTCCTGAAACTCATTGGAATTGACGCTTGATACGCTACAGAATAAGTCCAGTTGGATGCAACTAACTACTACCAGCTAACACGAGTTAGGTTTTATCTCTCCAGCATTCATTAAAGCTGTTGACTGGACTGGCCCTTTTAGAACAGGGTGGGGTATCCAACCTTCGAGTGCTCAACCAAAATTGAAAAAAATTGGAGTTGGCCATGAAGTTAATTTTTTTTCTGCTGCCTTGTTTGGCCACCTCTGAACCTTTCTTTGGAAATCCGACAGCAGGGTTAAAGGCAGCCTGTAGGTCACATTACGCGTGATGGCCCTCTACTTATTCTGTGCATGCTCTTCCCTGGTGGCCTGCGAGATACGACTGAAAAAATGAAGGATGTGCAGTAAATGCGAATATGTCCGAGGCAGACAAGGTTTTAAAGGTGACCGTGCTCTTTAAGGCTGACATTGCCTCCGCAACCATAAATGTAATTTTAGCAAGGCGGCTATTGTTTTAAAATCTGTTATGGTGTGCGGGTCTTCTGTGGCTCTGGGTCGCCTTGACAAATAGCCCCCGCCTCGGTCTGTCCTGTTATTGCAGATTTCATTTTTTTTTTTGAGCTTTGCACAGGAAGCAATTGCTGATCTGAGATTAAAACGGACATAACATTGATTGAGGACCGAAAGAGGGAATACAAACACTTTCTGTCACTAGAAAGAAGCTCATCCATTTCCTGCGACGATAGGCTGAGCCGCTGCGAGACCGGATTTGACTTATACGTACAGTTCCAACATCTCAAAATTACTTCCATGGACACGTTGCACCTGAATGGGGACAAGTGAGGCAATTTTGGCAATATTGATTTTCCTGAAAAAGTACTGATTTGGCCAACGATAAAATTTAGGCAAAATTTTTGCTTTCAGAGCTGCTTAGGCTTGAAAAAAACTTCTACTTTTTTTAAATTTAGGTTTGCTTTTTGAGAGGGGGTAAACTTATGATAGTTTGTTTAGTTTCATTTAGTGTTTTAATGTTTTATTTTTTAAAAAATTTTTTGTGTGTATTTGGTTGTTATTTGTGTACTTAGACAGCTTTAGGACCACTTAAGCAATTGTTAGGCCCCAAACCAGGCTATGGGTCTGACAGCAGACCTACATACAGCAGCACTTCCTTAGGCCTTAATCCAAGGGTAGAGAGTGAGCACATGGCCAGTCCCAAATATTTATACCCCTTCCCCAGCATGCACCAGTGGCCTAAACCACCTACTGGATTAGCTGAAGAACAAATAAATATTCATCACCTAGATTGCAAGCTCTAACGTGCAGGGCCCTCTGTTTCCTCTTGTATTAAATTTGTATTGTAACTGTACTGCCTATCTTCATTTTGTAAAGCGCTGCGCAAACTGTTGGCGCCACATAAATCCTGTATAATAATAATAATTTTTATTTTTACTCTTCTTGCTATTTTTTTTCTATGAAAAAAATTAAAATATTGAGGCTAATGAGGGGGCCATTTATTGGCACCAGAATAGATCCAGGGTAAGCAAAAGAAGCTTCTGTAACCACCAAAAGCCCTGAAATTTGGCATCAAGTTTCACCATATATAGTTTTCTTTACCCCGTAACACCGCCTACCGGCCCTTTAAGGGGTTTATGATGTCAGGAGGCGATACCAATGATGGGGCACTATTCCTCCCACTGACACCAATGATGGGGCACTATTCCTCCCACTGATACCAATGATGGGGCACTTTTCCTCCCACTGATACCAATGATGGGGCACTTTTCCTCCCACTGATACCAATGATGGGGCACTATTCCTCCCACTGATACCAATGATGAGGCACTATTCCTCCCACTGATACCAATGATGGGGCACTATTCCTCCCACTGACACCAATGATAGGACACTATTCCTCCCACTGATACCAATGATGGGGCATTATTCCTCCCACTGATACCAATGATGGGGCACTATTCCTCCCACTGACACCAATGATGGGGCACTATTCCTCCCACTGACACCAATGACGGGGCACTTTTCCTCCCACTGACACCAATGACGGGGCACTATTCCTTCCACTGATACCAATGACGGGGCACTATTCCTCCCACTGACACCAATGACGGGGCACTATTCCTCCCACTGATACCAATGACGGGGCACTATTCCTCCCACTGATACCAATGACGGGGCACTATTCCTCCCACTGACACCAATGATGGGGCACTATTCCTCCCACTGATACAATGATGGGGCACTATTCCTCCCACTGATACCAATGATGGGGCACTATTCCTCTCACTGATACCAATGATGGGGCACTATACCTCCCACTGATACCAATGATGGGGCACTATTCCTCCACTGACACCAATGATGGGGCACTATTCCTCCTACTGATACCAATGATGGGGCACTATTCCTCCCACTGATACCAATGATGGGGCACTATTCCTCCCACTGATACCAATGATGGGGCACTATTCCTCCCACTGATACCAATGATGGGGCACTATTCCTCCCACTGATACCAATGACGGGGCACTATTCCTCCCACTGATACCAATGATGGGGCACTATTCCTCTCACTGATACCAATGATGGGGCACTATACCTCCCACTGATACCAATGATGGGGCACTATTCCTCCACTGATACCAATGATGGGGCACTATTCCTCCTACTGATACCAATGATGGGGCACTATTCCTCCCACTGATACCAATGATGGGGCACTATT
>NW_028319427.1:1117500-1205000 GCF_062004578.1 Staurois parvus
AAAAAGAGTTCCCCTTTAAAAGGTCACATCTGTAGAATATCTGTTACAATTTGCAGCTTGCCTGTCATAAAGAAATTTCCCTGAGCCGTTCTTGCAAGAAGGAAAATTCTATATTTATTTGATGCAGACACAACAGAAACCTCCGGGGCCAGACGACGACTGCCATGCAGTGATCTGTAAAGGGAAAACAGGCCAATAAAACCACTACAGAGAAAACACAGCCCTGTGCCAGCCATAAACGCGACGGAAAGCGATCGATTATAGATTAGGAAATGTCAATCTATTGCTCAAATCCATTGATACAACAAAGAAAATAATTCAAACAGCCTTCCGATTAGGATTGGTCATTCTTTTTTACTAGGATTGACTGAAGCAATCCATTAGTGTAATTGGGTTTTAGAAAGATTTGATTCTTTAAAGCTGAAATGTAGCATACATAACCCCCCCCCCCCCCCAACCACGTGAGCTCCAAGCAGTGCAGTAATCCTCTGAGCTCAGGCTGTGTGATCTACCAGGGCAACCCTATTACTCATCCTGGTCAAGAATGAGGCTACATGGGAGGTGGAAGAAGCTGTATACATGTAGTCAGTATATATGGTCCTAGGGATTAATGAATTTAAGGAATTTGGTAATATCTAGCCATATGTATACCATCATTCTGTATATATGGTCCTAGGGATTAGTGAATTTAAGGAAATGGTACTATCTAGCCATGATATGCTCGGAGCAACCTTAGATCTCCCTTAACCACCTACTACCCCAGAAAAATATATAATACCAAGTGAAGGCTTTAACATGGAAACTAATAGGTGAAAAGCCCAACCTGTGCAAATCTATTAAGAGTGGCAGTCTACAGGGGCAACCCTATTACCCATCCTGGTGAGGTGCAAGGCTACATAGGTGGTGGAAGAAGCTGTATACATGTAGTCAGTATATATGGTCCTAGGGATTAGTGAACTTAAGGAAATGGTAATATCTAGCCATGATATGCTCGGAGCAACCTTAGATCTTCCTTAACCACCTACTACCCCAGAAAAGGATATAATTCCAAGTGAAGGCTTTAACATGGAAACTAATAGGTGAAAAGCCCAACCTGTGCAAATCTATTAAGAGTGGTAGTCTACA
The DNA here is from genome assembly GCF_062004578.1 of Staurois parvus. Classification (NCBI taxonomy): domain Eukaryota; kingdom Metazoa; phylum Chordata; class Amphibia; order Anura; family Ranidae; genus Staurois; species Staurois parvus. Next base: position 1,118,626 of record NW_028319427.1, read on the forward strand.
GGGGCAACCCTATAATCTATCCTGGTGAGGTGAGAGGCTACGTAGGTTGTGGAAGTAGCACTTGAAGTACCGTTAGTCATTATATATGGTCCTAAGGATTCATTATTGTTACCATTTAGCCATGGTATGCTTGGAGCAACCTTAGATCTCCCTTAACCACCTACTACCCCAGAAAAAGATATAATACCAAGTGAAGGCCTTAACATGGAAACTAATAGGTGAAAAGCCCAACCTGTGCAAATCTATTAGGAGTGGTAGTCTACAGGGGCAACCCTATTATCCATCCTGGTGAGGTGCAAGGCTACGTAGGTGGTGGAAGTACCACATGAAGTACCGTTAGTCATTATATATGGTCCTAAGGATTCATTATTGTTACCATTTAGCCATGGTATGCTTGGAGCAACCTTAGATCTTCCTTTACCACCTACTGCCCCAGAATATATATAATTCCAAGTGAAGGCCTTAACATGGAAACTAATAGGTGAAAAGCCCAACCTGTGCAAATCTATTAAGAGTGGTAGTCTGGGTCAACCCTATATTCCATCCTGGTGAGGTGAGAGGCTACGTAGGTGGTGGAAGAAGCTGTATACATGTAGTCAGTATATATGGTCCTAGGGATTAGAGAATTTAAGGAAATGGTAATTTCAAGCCATATGTATACTATCATTCTCTATATGTGGTCCTAGGGATTAATGAATTTAAGAAAATGGTACTATCTAGCCATGATATGCTCGGAGCAACCTTAGATCTCCCTTAACCACCTACTACCCCAGTAAAAGATATAATACCAAGTGAAGGCCTTAACATGGAAACTAATAGGTGAAAAGCCTAACCTGTGCAAATCTATTAGGAGTGGTAGTCTACAAGGGCAACCCTATTATCCATCCTGGTGAGGTGCAAGGCTACGTAGGTGATGGAAGAAGCTGTATACATGTAGTCAGTATATATGGTCCTAGGGATTAGTGAATTTAAGGAAATGGTAATATCTAGCCATGATATGCTCGGAGCAACCTTAGATCTCCCTTAACCACCTACTACCCCAGAAAAGGATATAATTCCAATTGAAGGCTTTAACATGGAAACTAATAGGTGAAAAGCCCAACCTGTGCAAATCTATTAAGAGTGGCAGTCTACAGAGGCAATCCTATTACCCATCCTGGTGAGGTGCGAGGCTACATGGGAGGTGGAAGAAGCTGTATATATGTAGTCAGTATATGCGGTCCTGGGGATTAATGAATTTAAGAAAATGGTACTATCTAGCCATGATATGATCGGAGCAACCTTAGATCTCCCATAACCACCTACTACCCCAGAAAAGGATATAATTCCAAGTGAAGGCCTTAACATGGAAACTAATTGGTGAAAAGCCCAACCTGTGCAAATCTATTAAGAGTGGCAGGGCAACCCTATTACCCATCCTGGTCAGGTGCGAGGCTACATGGGTGGTGGAAGTACCATATGAAGTACCGTTAGTCATAGTTATATATGGTCCTAAGGATTCATGAGCTTAAGGAAACGTTACTATTTAGCCATGGTATGCTTGGAGCAGCCTTGGATTTCCCTTCCCACCTACTATTTAGGAAAAGTATATAACTCCAAGTGAAGACCTCAACACTGAAACAGGTGCAAAGCCCAACCTGTGTAGCTCTAATAAAAGTAGCAGTCTACCAGGGCAACTCTATTACCCATCCTGGTGAAGTGCAAGGCTACATGGGTGGTGGATAAAGTTGTGTATACGTAACATTAGTCAGTATTCACTTACCGGCCACTTTATTAGGTACACCTTGCCAGTATGAGGTTGGACCCCTTTTTGCCTTCACTACTGCCTTAATTCTTCGTGGCATAGATTCAACAAAGTGTTGGAAAGTGTTGGAAACATTCCTCAGAGATTTTGGACCACATGGACATAAGTTCAGGGGCGGACTGACCATTTGGAAACTCGGGCACTGCCCGGGGGACTGGGGTCAGTAGGGGGCCCCATGAGATGCCCCTGGTATCTTTTTCATAGGCTTTTTTGAGTTTGGGCAAGGACACAGGGGCCCCATGATCCCCTATTGCCCGGGGGCCCCATGAGTTGTCAGTCCGCCCATGCATAAGTTACTGTCGCCTTTCTATCATCTCAAACCAGTCTGCCCATTTTCCTCTGACCTCTGACATCAACAAGACATTTTTGTACACACAATGGATGTTTTCTCTTTTTCAGACAATTCTCTGTAAACCCTAGAGATGGTTGTGCGTGAAAATCCCAGTAGATACGCAGTTTTTTAAATACTCAGATTCGCCCGTCTGACACCAACAACAATGCCAGGTTCAAAGTCAGTTACAGGGGCGGACTGACCATTTGGAAACTCGGGCACTGCCCGAGGGCCCGGGGTCAGTAGGGGCCCCCATGAGATGCCCCTGGTATCTTTTTTTTCATAGGCTTTTTTGAGTTTGGGCAAGGATACAGGGCCCCATGATCCCCTATTGCCCGGGGCCCCATGAGTTGTCAGTCCGCCCCTGGTCAGTTAAATCCCCTTTCTTCCCCATTATGATGCTTGGTTTAAACTTCAGCAAGTTGTTTTCACCACGTCTAGATACCTGAATGCATTGAGTTTCCAGTAGAATCCCAGTAGATACGCGTTTTTTTAAATATTCAGATTCGCCCGTCTGACACCAACAACAATGCCAGGTTCAAAGTCAGTTACAGGGGCGGACTGACCATTTGGAAACTCGGGCACTGCCCGAGGGCCCGGGGTCAGTAGGGGGCCCCATGAGATGCCCCTGGTATCTTTTTCATAGGCTTTTTTGAGTTTGGGCAAGGATACAGGGCCCCATGATCCCCTATTGCCCGGGGCCCCATGAGTTGTCAGTCCGCCCCTGGTCAGTTAAATCCCCTTTCTTCCCCATTATGATGCTTGGTTTAAACTTCAGCAAGTTGTTTTCACCACGTCTAGATGCCTGAATGCATTGAGTTGCCAGTAGAATCCCAGTAGATACGCGGTTTTTTAAATATTCAGATTCGCCCGTCTGACATCAACAACAATGCCAGGTTCAAAGTCAGTTACAGGGGAGGACTGACCATTTGGAAACTCGGGCACTGCCCGAGGGGCCCGGGGTCAGTAGGGGGCCCCCATGAAATCCCGCTGGTTTTTTTTCATAGGCTTTTTTGAGTTTGGGCAAGGATACAGGGCCCCATGATCCCCTATTGCCCGGGGGCCCCATGAGTTGTAAGTCCGCCCCTGGTCAGTTAAATCCCCTTTCTTCCCCATTATGATGCTTGGTTTAAACTTCAGCAAGTCGTTTTCACCACGTCTAGATGCCTGAATGCATTGAGTTGCTGCCATGTGATTGGCTGATTAGCAGTTTGTGTTACTAAGCAATTGAACAGGCCGGTGAGTGTACATATAGTTCTAAGCATTCATGAATTTGAGGAATTGGTACTATCTAGCCATGGAGAAACCTTGGATCTCTTCCCACTAGCTTTGTTGCCTGGACCTTTAACATGATCTGCTCAGTGGTGGACAGTCGGTGCCCCAGTACATGACAGCCCATCATGGACTGTGTCCAACGTCTGGAGGAGCATTATGGGACCTCTGAGTCCTGGAGCACTTGGTTTCTATCAATTTTACACCTATTTCAGCAAAACATTACACTTGTCTACAAGTATCCCATAACAGTAATTGTATAATACAGCCAACAGATGTAAATTCAACTGGAAACACGATAAGCATTTCCTTTAATGACTTTAAAAACACAATATCTATGTAAGGGGGGGATGAAGGTAACAACTCTTTAATTGACTTTCTGTATAAATGATTGCTCTACGAACATAAACCATTCTGATCTCCCAATTGTAGCCGGCAGACTTTAATTTATACAACTGCTACACCCCGAGCAAGAACACAAGTAAATATCCCTTTAGGATAAATTTGCAGACAAAATTAGGAACAAGCTCGGTTGTCACAAATCGCGAGCGTCTCAGGAGATATGCCATTGTGCAGATCTTTTCTGGCCCTTCATCTTAATGGGAGGGTTGTCAAGTTGAATAATTTGGCCTCTCTTTAAAATTAAGCCATCTACACATTTCAAAAGTGCGGCGAGGAGACCGCGTAGACGGAGCACCTCAGGATCGATGGTGAGAAAGCAAAAAACACGAACTTTAAATTACATCTGCGGTTTAAAGTTAATGACTATCAAAACGGCTTTCGACTGTTTCCGATTTACGGCGCTTGGCTAAAAAAAAATAAAAAATAAATAAATTCGTTGCCTCTTTTCACAATACAAATGAACAGACAATGTAAACCAAACAACAGATAGATGGTTCCAGGCTTAATGAACATCTGACATTAAAATGATCACGCTGCTTTGTTGCGCTGCCCATGCGATTGATTAAAGGGCCACTAGGCACAAATGACATAATTTGCCGGTTTGTGGAAACATTTTTTTTTTTAAAAATGCATAAAATAATAGCGGGTTCAGGAAATGATCAAAACAGAAAGCAATTAAAACCCAACTCCGGCGGAAACTTCGGATAGAATAAGAACGGCTTTTTAATGTTTAACCTCCCTAGCGGTCTGATTATGTCCATATTTCTGTGCTCAAAGCGGTACAATTTTTTGCATCAAAATATGTCATTTTTTTATTGTAGGCCTGTCATTTTTAGGAATAACTCACTGAAATATGTCCGAACAAGAGTCTAGTAAACATCCCGGGGAGGATAAAATTTGAAACACGAAATCATAAATTATAATATAATAAATAATCATAAAAAATAAAATAATATAATAATTAACGTAATTCAATAATATAATCAAACCAAAAACACTGAAATTTGAAATATAGCGCCAAGTTCGCACATCGCTGAGCTCAGTCGCAGAATCGTTTTCAGTGTCTGATGAGGAATTTCCCCCACCAATCATTATCACTCAATTCTGCAAGTGGTTCTGATTTACTATCGCTGTTCTCTAGCCGGTCTAAAACCGCGTCTGACCTAAAGGGACGCTTTTTGGACGCCATGGACGTTTCTCAGTTTCCAGGCAGAAAGAACAGTAATAATGCAGGCAGGGCGCCGGACAAAGCACTCGGGACACAATGTATGTGAAATGGTTTGATACAGGAATGTTATACTATGTGATTTTAGTGTATTTAGTGAATGTCACTGTTTAAAATTTTTAAATTTCCTGCCAGTTCCGGCCCCCGTACGTCCCGACGCACACAGGGACTGGAACCTGGAAGACGGATGCCGGCATCGGTCAGGGGAGATGGCCGGGGACACTGCAGGGGGGACATCGTGGGAGCGCAGGACAAGGTAAGTGAAACAGGGATCACAGAGCAACGCCGCAGGGTAATCCCGAGTGTAGCTCGGGGGGGGGTTACCGCTTTGGGCACTGATCATTAACCCTGAGCTATACTCGGGAATACCGCCAGGGGGGTTAAAGGATAAATAAAAATAAACAAAAAAAATTGGGGGTTATTAAATACCACAAAAAAAAAGCTCTCTCTGTCTCAAAAATGATACAAAACTCATTTGGGTACAGCGTTGGATGAATGAGTAACCGTCGGCCAAACTATCACAGTGCTGACAACTGAAAAATATCCGGGTAATGAAGGGGAATTACAGGCTGGTACTCAAGTGGTGAAGAACAAGTCAGCGATAAAAATTCATGATTTTAGTGTATTTAGTGAATGTCACTTTTTAACATTTTTACACTTCCCGCCGGTTCCGTCGCCCGTACGTCCCGACGTCGCAGGGAACGGAACCTGGAATACAGATGCCGGCATCGGCCGGAGGAGATGGCTGGGGACACTGCAGGGGGGACATCGCGGGAGCGCAGGACAAGGTAAGTGCAGAAGGGATCCTGGAGCAACGCTGCAGTGTATTCCCGAGTTTAGCTCGGGGGGGTTACCGCTTGTGGTGCTGAAACTGTACCCCGAGCTACACTCGGGAATACCGCCAGGGGGGTTAAAGGGCCACTAGGCACAAATGACATAATTTGGTGGTATGTGAAAATATTTTTTTTTTAAAAACATGCATAAAATAATAGCGGGTTCAGGAAATGATCAGAACAGAAAGCAATTAAAACCCAAACTTTGGATAGAATAAGGACGGCTTTTTAATATTTAAATCAAAGACGAGATTTCGGAATATCCTACTAGGCTCGTTTTTAAAACACATTTTGAATGACTACGTAAACGTACTAAAAATTGTTTTCATTGGTTTTAGCTTTAAATCTCCATCGTCAAGCTGTCAACATGCTAATGGCATTCCATTGCTAATAAGATCAATAAAAGAGTTCTCTGGGATGTACTGGCCTGATATATAACAGAATGCATTTTGATGAGGGCATTACAAATCACAATGGTAGATAACAAAGTCAGTTTCTCCTTTTGTTCTTCAACATCTACAAAGGCTCATGGTGCCTTGAAAGGGCCTAAACACGCCGCCTTTCCGCGCCGTGTACAGAAACATCGTATCAACATCCGATTCATTCTCATAATTACAGATGCGAAAACATTACCTCGGCTGCCAGAACTGGTGACACTGCATAATGTACATAATAAGATTCGCAGATACATTGTATAAACAGCCTTTATATAAAAACACCGACCAGTGCTCCCTGCAAACTTCAAAACTCAAGTTAATTTCAAGATCTGTCACCACAACAAGGGCACAGGTGGCCCCCCGAAGCTTTCAAGAAGAGAAATCCAGGGATGCTGCTGGATCTCTAAAAGAAAAAAAAAAAAAAAGCTTTTGTAGAAGTTGCAAAAGTATTGATGCGCTACGTGAGGATGCTCACTTACCAAACAATGGAGTCTTGTTTGAAGTCTTAATTAAAGTAGAAGAAGTACAGAATGAGGTTTTCTTTTATTTAAGGTCCAGGAAAGCAAGAAAATTTTATATTTTTTTTTTTTTTTTTTGAACTTCCAGCAGTTCCAAAAAAATACAGTTAGCCAATATTCAATGAAAAAATACTCTTAATAAAAAAAAAATCTTTAAATGCATACAAATAAATTCAATACCTGAATTCTGTGACCCTATACCGAAGCGGGCACTCTTTACATCTGGAGGAAAAAAAAGATTTAACCTCCACATATGGAATGGCTTCTGTCACACCTACCCCTAGCATAGGTGGTCAGGCACCATAGCTGTCTCTGCATTCTTCATCTATAGGGACCCCCTTTTCCATAAGGCAAGCAAACCCCCAGGTCTTTCACCCAATGCTATAGTGCCTGGCCACCATGCCGGAGCAGGTACGATTCCATGTCTGGTGTTCCGCCCCCAGGTCTTTTACCCAATGCCATAGTGCCTGGCCACCATGCCGGAGCAGGTACGATTCCATGTCTGGTGTTCCGCCCCCAGGTCTTTTACCCAATGCTATAGTGCCTGGCCTCCATGCCGGAGCAAACACAATTCCATGTCTGGTGTCCCACCCCCAGGTCTTTTACCCAATGCTATAGTGCCTGGCCTCCATGCCGGAGCAGGTGGGAGTCCATGTCTGGTGTCCCTCTACCACTACCTCTTGGATCTCAAGGTAAAAGAGAATTTAAAAAAATCATTAAGATTTACAAATGACTTAGCAGGTAAGTCATTTGTATTATATGAGCATGTTAAATGTGTATGCTTTATATATTGGGTAGAAGGTGGTGGATGGAATGTGTTTGTAGTAGCCACACATATGCCAGTTGGGCTCAAGTAATGACTTTATTGACATTTTGATAGATCTGTGAAGATCTAGACTACCGCTTCCGAACACCGACAACAGACACCACAGCCGACCATACAAGATTAGACAACACCAATCTTGAAGTAAGCCAGAAAGTAGACTAGTTTATTTAACACAGATACAAGATATATACACTCAAGGGAACAATCCCCCCTCCCTGCATAATGGCATAGGGTGGGACAATCTACATTTAGTAAGAAGAGACACACCAACAGACAGTCCCATCAGGAGGGATGGCTGCTGGAGACACCCCCCCCCCCCACCAAGCCAATACACATAAACACATACATCCCATAATAGTTTGCTCCCAAGCAAGACACACAATAGAACAATGGGATGCAACCACATGGCATTAAGCAATCTACAACCCCCCCACCATCTATACATGTCTACACAATATTAGGACAGATCACCCTGTACACCTAACAGGCACAGGGTGACTTACACATAAGAGGGATATGGGGAGCCGAGACAGGGGTCTCCCCACCTCTCCAAAGTGAGCTGGGTTTCATGGGCCCCCTACCCAAAGTGACTCCCGTCACACTCTACCTCTACCTCTTACCTCTGGGATCTCAAGACTGGCAGAAAAGAATTCAACTTTTTCATTAAGAATTACAAGCCACAAAAGTCAACACATATGGAATGGCTTCTGTCATGCCTACCCCTACTAGCATAGGTGGTCAGGCACCATAGCTGGCTCTGTGTTCTTTACCTATAGGGCCCCCCTTTCCCATAGGGCAAGCAGGCCTACTGGTACTTGGTTGCCTCCAGGTCTTTTACCCAATATAGTGCCTGGCCACCACGCTGGTGCAGGTGCAAGCTAAGCACAGCAAATAGGTACTTGCGGTTTGGCAGACAGGTAGAGTGGTCTAAAGGTAGTTGGGGTTTAAAGCAGGCAATGTTCAGAGACTATTCAGGGTCAAATCCATGGTCAAAATGCAGGCAGAGCTCAGAGAGTAGTCCTAAATCCAATCCGAGGTCGATACCAAGGAAATCCAAACTAGCTGGCAATGCGGGGATCGGGCTACGGTAAGGGTCAAGGCACGGGAGCAAGGCAGGTAAACAGGGAGCTTGAAGCATGCGTTGCAAACACAATCACAAGCATGACACTAAGGGCTTGGAAGGCTTACAACTGGTTTGGACTCTACTCAGCGACTGTGTCTACATCAATCACCCTGCAGGTGGACAGTCAGGCAGGGAGAATGCAGCTCAGCCAAAACCGGGATGCTGGAATGAGACCAGCAGCTGCCATGGAACAGGGACGTTACACGCTCCTGACAGCTTCTTCACAGTAAAGGGTTTGAAAATGTGGAAAAGACTCCCTCAAGATCTAGATCTGGCCAGCTTGGTAGATTGTTTTAAAAAAGAGCTGGATGCATTCCTAAATACACAAAATATAATTGGATACTAATAACATTTATAGGTAATAACACAAGGGGTAGTTTATCCAGTGAATGTTTGATTGCCTCCAGGGGAATAATGAAGGGATTTTTTTCCCCTGCGGGGGAAAATTGAGTTATGGTTTTTTTTGGGGGGGAGAGAGGGGTGCCTTCCTCTGGATCAACTGTGGGTATATGAACGTGTATATGGAGGTTTTCTGTTTGTTTGTTTTCGCTGTTGGTTGAACTAGATGGACTTTTTTTCTTTTTTTGTCTTTTTTTCAGCCTAACCTTGTAACTATGCCCTGTAACACAGAGAGGGGGAGAAGGTAGACTGTAGGGACGAGAGGAATTGAAAATATTAATTTTAGCAAAATTTCAATGAAAATCCAGAGATTTCTGCAAAACTTGCCTCGGAGTCAAGGGATATGATTACTTTTTCTTTTTTTTTATTAATGTTGCAAAAGCTTTAAATGATTTCTGAGGATTACAGAAGCTTCTTTTAGCACTCCTGGATTTGTTCTTGTGCCAATAAGGGCCCCACATTTTCCCCTCAATATTTAAAATGTTTTCTCACAGAAGAGAAAAAACTGAAAAGAAGTAAAAAAAAAATGAAGATAAAAGTACATAAATAACGATTAAATATGCACATAAAGAAATAAACCACAAACACAAAAAACACTAAATGAAATAAAGTTAAAAAATATTTAAAAAAAATTCTAAATAAAAAAAGACCTGATTATTTTAGGCAAGGATTTTTCACTTAAGCAAAATTTTGCAGACTGTGAAAGATTATCACTAAGAATTTCATATCACTTGGCAAGTAACACAATTCCTACATAAGTACATTACTTTTGTAATAGAATGCGATGGGTAGAATGCGATACCATTGTGTTTGTAGAAACCAGGGCCAAGGAAGTCAATGGAAAATATTTAAGGATCAGACTTCAAGTCGTCATCCACCCCCTTGAAAATTTCTCTGGAGTCTTTAGTGCTAACATTTAGAACATTTTTTTTTTCCTCTTCAACTACTCGTACACTCCATCATCATCTCACGCCTTGACTACTGCAACTCCCTCCTCACCGGCCTACCCCAGTGCAGGCTCTCCCCGCTTCAGACCATCCTGAACTCAGCGGCTAGACTCATCCACCTCACCACCCGCTCCACCTCTGCCACCCCCCTCTGCCTCTCCCTCCACTGGCTCCCTGTCGCCCAACGCATCAAATTCAAACTACTCACTCTGACCTACAAAGCCGTTCACAACACTGCCCCTAACTACCTCACCAACCTGATTCCCAAGTACCACCCTACCCGTACCCTTCGCTCTTCACAGGACCTCCTTCTATCTTGCTCCCTGGTCTCCTCCTCACACGCACGTCTGCAAGACTTCTCCAGGTCCTCCCCCATCCTCTGGAACTCACTACCCCAATCCATCAGACTGTCACCTTCCCTCCTCACCTTCGGGCGCTCCCTGAAAACCCACCTCTTCAGGGAAGCCTACCCCACCCTCACCTAACTGCTGCTCTTCTTCATTCCTCCTACCACTCCATCCCCCACAGCCACTTCCTCCTGTACCACTACCCCCTCCCTCCTAGATTGTAAGCTCGAAAGAGTAGGGCCCTCTTACCCCTCGTGTACTGTTTGTAGTTGCTGTAATGTTTCATGTATTGTCCCCCCCTCTATTGTACAGCGCTGAGCAAACCCTTTGGCGCTATATAAACTCGATGTAATAATAATAATAATAATAATAATGGACACGCCATCATTATTTGTTTATTTTTCTTTCATAGACGTGTATTTTTAGTAGCAATTTTTTACCATTCTTATGCGTATCAATTTACATTTTTTCCCTAGCCCTAAAGAAGGGGGATTGTGTGGCCCCCAAAATGGATTGGCTGTCTTTAGCCCTACTTGTGGTAACCAGCTGAACAACAAACACCTTGGAACCCTTAAATACTTTTTATTTGATGGTCTGTTTGACCTATTGCCCTTGGATTTCTTGATATGGTTGAATGTCCTTTCTGGGGGGGGGGGGGGGGCTGTCTTTGTGGTAAATACAAACCAGTTGGGCTCAAGTAATGACTTTATTGACATTTTGATAATCTTTGAAGATCTATGTCTGGTGCCCCTCTACCTCTACTTCTTATCTCTGGGATCTCAAGACTGGTAGAAAAGAATTCAACTTTTTCAATAACAATTACGAGCCACAAAAGTCAAGGCATATGCAATGGCTTCTGTCACGCCTACCCCTAGCATAGGTGGTCAGGCATCATAGCTGGCTCTGCGTTCTTCATCTATAGGGGCCCCCTTTCCCATAAGGCAAGCAGGCCTACCAGTACTGGGTTTCCCCCAGGCCTTATACCAATGCTATAGTGCCTGTCCACCATGCCGGAGCAGGTGAAAATCCATGTCTGGTGTCCCTCTACCACTACCTCTTGGATCTCAAGACTGGCAGAAAAGAATTAAACTCTTTCATTAAGAATTACAAACCACTTGGCAGGTAAGGATATTACTATATAAGCATGTTAAATATGTATTCTTTATATATTGGGTAGAATGTGGTGGATGGAATGTGTTTGTATTAGCCACACACAGGCCAGTTGGGCTCAAGTAATGACTTTATTGACATTTTGATAACCTTTGAAGATCTATGTCTGGTGCCCTTCTACCTCTTACCTTTGGGATCTCAAGACTGGAAGAAAAGAATTAAACTTTTTCATTAAGAATTACAAACCACACAAGTCAATGCATATGGAATGGCTTCTGTCACGCCTACTCCTAGCATAGGTGGTCAGGCACCATAGCTGGCTCTGTGTTCTTCACCTATAGGGCAAGCAGGCCTACCAGTACTGGGTTTCCCCCAGGTCTTACACCAATGCTATAGTGCCTGTCCACCATGCCGGAGAAGGTGAAAATCCATGTCTGGTGTCCCTCTACCACTACCTCTTGGATCTTAAGACTGGCAGAAAAGAATTAAACTCTTTCATTAAGAATTACAAACCACTTGGCAGGTAAGGATATTACTATATAAGCATGTTAAATGTGTATGCTTTATATATTGGGTAGAATGTGGTGGATAGAATGTGTTTGTAGTAGCCACACACAGGCCAGTTGGGCTCAAGTAATGACTTTACTGACATTTTGATAACCTGTGAAGATCTACAGTATATCTGGTGCCCCTCTACCTCTTACCTTTGGGATCTCAAGACTGGCCGAAAAGAATTAAACTTTTTCATTATGAATTACAAGCCACAAAAGTCAATACATATGGAATGGCTTCTGTCACACCTACCCCTACTAGCATAGGTTGTCAGGCACTGTAGTGCCTGGCCACCACGCCGGTGCAGGCTCAAGCTAAGCACAGCAAATAGGTACTTGTGGTTTTGCACACAGGTAGATTGGTCTAAAGGTAGTTGAGGTTAAAGGCAGGCAATGTTCAGAGAGTAGTCAGGCTCTTCTTTCACGCCTACCCCTAGCATAGGTGGTCAGGCACCATAGCTGGCTCTGCGTTCTTCATCTATAGGGGCCCCCTTTCCCATAAGGCAAGCAGGCCTACCAGTACTGGGTTTCCCCCAGGTCTTACACCAATGTTATAGTGCCTGTCCACCATGCCGGAGCAGGTGAAAATCCATGTCTGGTGTCCCTCTACCACTACCTCTTGGATCTCAAGACTGGAAGAAAAGAATTAAACTCTTTCATTAAGAATTACAAACCACTTGGAAGGTAAGGATATTACTCTATAAGCATGTTAAATGTACATGCTTTATATATTGGGTAGAATGTGGTGGATAGAATGTGTTTGTAGTAGCCACATAATAGAAACCTTGGCCACAAAAGTCCAAAATTGGAAAGATCAGGTCTCAGGCCCCGAAAATCTATTAGACCACGACTTATAAGCAGTAAACCAGACTGGGGGCTCTGGAAGGAGTGTATTATCTGGATCACTCATTGCTCCACCTTTCCTACTCTAAACATGCCTCTTTACTAATTTGGGTGGGGTTGCCCTTAAGTAAAATTCCTTCTTTAACTGATTTACAATAGCATTTATCTTACTTCATCCAATCTAATTCAGTAAAGGCATGTTGCTTATAGGCTCTAAATCTACGAGGCCTCCATTCTGTGACTACAAGCTCTTCTGATAGTGTATTTTTTCAAGGAAGATATCCACCATTAATCACACACGAAATAAAAGCGCTCGCACCTGAAGCCCACGTCACCCAGCCTGAAATGTTCTCTCCGACAATTCTTAGCATTCAGAGCAAATCTGGAACGGTATTGCTTTTGTGTCAGACGGCTACAAGCTTCAACACTCAATAAACCCAAGGTCAGGAAAGTTCTTTCAAAGAAAGCCAACTCTACACCTTCTTTCCAAAGGCAATAAGACTCGGCGGCATCGAAAATCGAAGAGGTCAGATGGAGACGGCAAAGGTCAGGAGTCTTATACAGCCAGGCAGACCTACTTCTCCGGTCTGGATTTAATGCCGTAAAATAAAGAGGGTTGTTTGGGAGCCCGTGAAGCGTGATTGAGCATCAGCAGATGCCGGCAAAGGCTGTCTCGATGTATGGGAGTCAATGCTCATCAAAGGTGTTGACATGGACATTCGCTGTGTTGCCTATTCTCACGCACGTTGGATATGCAATTGCGCTGACATGCCTCAGGGACGCCAAGGAGAAAGCCGAGAAGTGACACATAGCAGACTACTCATATTACGTAGATATAGTCTTCCAGAAGCACCACACTTTTTATTTCTTAAAGTCAAACTCCTGGCAAATGTGAATTGAAACTCTGTATTCTTTAATATATTAATAAATGTATTACCTGAAATGCAAGTAGTATATTACTTAAAGTGTTACTAAACCCAGGAACCTGCATTCACTATATCCATTCTCCCCGGACCCTGCATTCACTATATCCAGTCTCCCCGGACCCTGCATTCACTATATCCAGTCTTCCCGGACCCTGCATTCACTATATCCATTCTCCCCGGACCCTGCATTCACTATATTCGTTCTCCAAGGACCCTGCATTCACTATATCCGCTCTCCCCGGACCCTGCATTCACTATATCCGCTCTCCCCGGACCCTGCATTCACTATATCCGCTCTCCCCGGACCCTGCATTCACTATATCCGCTCTCCCCGGACCCCGCATTCACTATATCCGCTCTCCCCGGACCCCGCATTCACTATATTTGCTCTCCCCGGACCCCGCATTCACTATATCCGCTCTCCCCGGACCCCACATTCACTATATCTACTCTCTCTGGACCCCGCATTCACTATATCCGCTCTCCCTGGACCCTGCATTCACTATATCCATTCTCCCCGGACCCTGCATTCACTATATCCGCTCTCCCCGAACCCTGCATTCACACTATATCTGCTCTCCCCGGACCCTGCATTCACTATATCCGCTCTCCCCGGACCCTGCATTCACTATATTCGCTCTCCTCGGACCCTGCATTCACTATATTCGCTCTCCTCGGACCCTGCATTCACTATATCCGCTCTCCCCGGACCCCACATTCACTATATCTAATCTCTCTGGACCCCGCATTCACTATATCCACTCTCCCTGGACCCTGCATTCACTATATCCTCTTTCCCCGGACCCTACATTCGCTAAATCCGGTCTCCCCGGACCCTGCATTCACTATATCCGCTCTCCCCGGACCCTGCATTCACTATATCCGCTCTCCCCGGACCCTACATTCGCTAAATCCGGTCTCCCCGGACCCTGCATTCACTATATCCGCTCTCCCCGGACCCCGCATTCACTATATCTGCTCTCCCCGGACCCTGCATTCACTATATCCGCGCTCTCCGGACCCTGCATTCACTATATCCGGTTTCCCTGGACCCCGCATTCACTATATCCGCTCTCCCCGGACCCTGCATTTACTATATCCGGTTTCCCTGGACCCTGCATTCACTATATCCGCTCTCCCCGGACCCTGCATTCACTATATCCGCTCTCCCCGGACCCCGCATTCACTATATCCGCTCTCCCCAGACCCCGCATTCACTATATCCGCTCTCCCCGGACCCCGCATTCACTATATCCGCTCTCCCTGGACCCTGCATTCACTATATGTGCTCTCCCCGGACCCTGCATTCACTATATCCGGTCTCCCCGGACCCTGCATTTACTATATCCGCTGCATTCATGGGGGAGGGACAAGAACTCCTGTCCTGCCAGATAGGACTGTGCTGAGATTAGTGTCAGAGCTGTGTAAATCTGTGGACTGGATAGACAGAAATACAAATTCCATTTTTGTAATGTACAGCACTGAGCAAGCTGTTGGCGCTATATAAATACTGTATAATAATAATAATAATAATAATATACTATATGCATTCCATCTGTGTAGTTAGCTTTTTGCAGGAGTACAATTTTAAATTCGAAAAAAAAAAAAATAAGACTGAAGTCCAGTGATATTTTTCTAAATCTTCCAAAAAGTTTTACTTTCCTGCAACCATGACAACACGGCTGTGTGGGCTACCTAGAATTCTCACCTCTTTCTTCTTTTACTAACTCACTTCTATGAAAGTCTACATAGCGATTGATATAGAATTTCAAGTATCTGCAGCCATGTCTTGGGTTTGCTGTAGTTACCCTTTGATCTTTGGTGAGACATTTGCCGATGGTGCCGCATGGCTGTATGGAAGCTCAGGGGACGGCACTACACTTAGATGGGTCATGTGACTATAATAGGCAAAGGCTCCTGCTTAGCACTATAATGACGTTTTCTAAAATCCTTGTATGGAGCAAACCTGGGGAGGATTCTGTTTTCTCTCACCAAAACTGAAAAGCAAATCTCAAAAGGTAAAAAAAGATTCAGAGAACACCTTTGAAAGAACGCTTATAAAAGCTGGAGAGCTAAAGGCAAGCTATAATGATTTGAGGTATTTATAGTTTAGACTTTTTAAAATTGTTGCTTTATACCCATTTATACCCATTTTATATGGCCATGAAATCTTTGTTTTTCAAAGAAACATTGAAAACATGAACAAGGATTCCCAAAGCACTATTGGTTAACTAAAGAGCCATCACCGCAACAATTGCCTCCTTTCAGGCAGGCTGACTTTCATTTCAAGAAAAGAGCAGCCAAATGCCTGAGCTCCTGCGCTGGATAGTGGACCCCACAATGTCAGTATCCCCACATGCGTATGGAAGGAATGCAACGGATTAGAGAAATCCAGATAGAACTGTATATGAAAAGACATAAAGAGGGCGCACGGGCCTAGTGCATTACCTTTAAAAAAGGAACTTATTGATAAAAAGTGAAATACTTAAAAAGAAATCGAATCAAATGGAGAGTATGAACAGGAGCCAGGCACTGTGTAGTTTTGTGATAAAAGTAATACACTTTATATGGAGGTGTTCCATTAATAATTCATATGGTAAAAAATAGATAACCAGCCTGTGGCTTTAAGAAGCCAGGTTCCAAGATGGACGGCCCGTCCGCTCAGAGGGAAGCAGTGGAGAGTAGAATGCCTGTCAGTGCACATGTATCCGACGTCCCACCGTCCCGGGTGACGTCACCACGTTGTGGAGAGACTGAGGGGGGTAACTCTCGCTGGAGCCGCAGCTTTAGAAGGAAGAGGCCGGTACAAAATGTTGCATGCATGCGCTTTATCAAGAGACTTTCAAAGAAAGCCAACTCTACACCCAAGAGACTTGATAAAGCACATGCGAGCGAAACATGTGGCCTCTTCCTTCTAAAGCTGCGGCTCCGTGACGTCACCACGATGTGGAGAGACGGAGGGGGGGAACTCTCGCTGGAGCCGCAGCTTTAGAAGGAAGAGGCCACATGTTTTGCGCGCATGTGCTTTATCAAGTCTCTTGGGTGTAGAGTTGGCTTTCTTTGAAAGTCTCTTGATAAAGCGCATGCGCGCAACATGTTGTCCCGGCAACCGGCCTCTTCCTTCTAAAGCTGCGGCTCCAGTAAGAGTTCCCCCCTCCGTCTCTCCACAACGTGGTGACGTCGCCCGGGACGCTGGGACGTCGGATACACGTGGTCTCTGCACTGACAGGCATTCAAATCTCCACTGCTTCCCTCTGAGCGGATGGGCCGTCCATCTTGGAACCTGGCTTCTTAAAGCCACAGGCTGGTTATCTATTTTTTACCATGTGAATTATTAAAGGCACACCTCCATATAAAGTGTATTACTTTTATCACAAAACTACACAGCGCCTGGCTCCTGTTCATACTTTCCACAAACCGATGTGTTTTTACCATGGCAGCAGTGAGTTTTTTCCCCACTAATCACAGTTGACATATAACCCAGGGGCGGACTGACCATTTGGAAACTCGGGCACTGCCCGAGGGCCCGGGGTCAGTAGGGGGCCCCATGAGATGCTCCTGGTACCTTTTTCATAGGCTTTTTTGAGTTTGGGCAAGGACACAGGGGCCCCATGATCCCCTATTGCTCTGGGGACCCATGAGTTGTCAGTCCGCCCCTGCATATACCATTCACTTATTTCCTTTGGCACACATCTGTGCGCTTTTATCCAGACCGTTCTACCGAATCACATGGAGAGCATACCAAAAGAAATGTAGTGTGGTCCAATCACCCTGAAGGTGGTCTGGTGGGGGACTGTAGACCTCTGGGTAGCTGATGACCATTGGCTCTGAGGAAGAGGCACAGCCTCGAAACGCATTAGCCATCCTCTATCTAGAGGTCTACAGTCCCCCACCAGACCACCTTCAGGGTGATTGGACCACGCTGCATTTCTTGTGACATGCTTTCCATTTGATTCTATTTCTTTGTGAGTATTTTACTTTTTATCAATAAATTCCGTTTTTAAAGGTAATGCACTAGGCCCGCGCGCCCTCCTTTTGTCTTTTCATATATGACTTTCTTTTCAGTTCTGATCATAACAAATAAAGAGAATATGAACAAAGCCACTATAGATTTCATTTGAAGTACCATTCCAGGCAACACACACAATCATTTTCTGTATGTATAGCTAGAAGTACAGTATATTTTATCTTGATTTGAGGTTGAAATTTTATATATATATTGTCTTATGACTCTTTGTAGCTGGGTGGAGTCAAGTATCTAGGAAACATTGCAACCATGTACAGCAAGGAGTTCAGTTTACCTCAATCTAGATTTCCTATACATGTCCCATGATCCTTCACCACTTATACTGTTTGCAGTGTGTGTGATGACATCAGCGCCTGGAAGCTCTGTCCTATGAGTTTTGTTGCTATAGGACTTCCTCAGGGACTGCAAACAGGGTAGGAGGGGGATGTATTTGAAACATTGGTCTTAGGATTCAGATCTGAACCTGCAACCTCGGTTGTGTCTGGCAGTACCTCTTCTTGCTGAGCAACCTGAGATGCTGGAAAGCTTCCCTTCCCTGCCTTGTTTCTCTTGAACCTTGAAGCCTTTACTTCTCCCATGAACTTCCTAATAAAGCCATGTCTTTGCACTTTGCCAGATTATTATGCTCTCTCCAGCCAATATCTCACTCTTGTCAGTACTGCTCATTACCAAACCTTTGGCTTGTTCCTCAACTACGGTTCTGCTTGATCCCAACCGGCAACCAATTGTTACCAACCTTTGGCTTGTTTACTGACTACACTTCTGTTTGTTCTCTACTGGACCCCGGCTTGCTCACCTCTTTGAGGACCAGGACCTGGTACTGACAAGCAGCAAAACCCATCTCCATCATCAGGAACTCAGGTGAATACCGGTTAGTGCTTAGACCCCACACCTCAGGTGAGCCTGCGTCATCCATCGGGTTGACCTGCTTGTATACCTATGCTGGTTGGTGGGAGCCTCTCTACTGCTATAGCTACTGGTCTCCGAACCCGACCCCTGACCCCTGACCTTGAAAATTGGAATAATTTGTATTATTTTTGTAAACGTTTTAACAAACCTACCTTGGATGATCTGCATATCTCTTTCTCTGATCAAAATATCTCTTTTTATTTTATGGATACTGGTTGTTGGATGCGATGTCAGGAGCTATAAAGATGGCTGGAGACCCTTTTTAATCCTATATAGGGATTGTACCATGCTCAGGTTAATATTGACCTCTAGACATTGAGGTCCACCCTTCTGGTTAGCCTTTGCTTCTAATTTAATGGTGGTGGACAGTGGTGTATTTACCCCTTGTGCTGCCCTAGGCAACACTCAAGTTAAGTTGGCCCTGCCCCCCCCCCTCCGGCCACGACCACAACCACCAACACTCCCCCCCCCACTTGTGTTCAACGGTGGTGAATAGGGCAGCTCTGGGTGAAGAGTGGCTCCAGAGGGATTGGACGTACCTCGGCATAAAGGATGTGACGGCAGGGGCAGCCGGGTTGTCAGAAATGGACTCAGCACTGGTGGTGGGACTCACCTGTCGTGTGGGCTGCAGTACCAGGGCTGACCAGTGGGTGCTCTCAGCAGCCAGAGGCTCACTCCTGCAGTCAGCCAGCACCTGGGGCAGGTGTATTTAAGGAATGACCAGGCCTGTGATCAGTGCCTTGGTGTATGTTTCCCATGAGCCCCTGTACCTGGTATCCTGTGTTCCTGCCGATCTGCCTAGTTGCTGACCCTGCTTTGATCCTGACCTCTGCTGATCGTCTCCTGTTGAACCCCTGGCTTGCTTGACCATCCTTCTGCCTGATCCTCTGTTCCGCGCTGCCTGTGAGTTACTGAACCCGGCTTGTGACCCTGACTATTCTCTGCCTGCTCCTCCGGTACCTCACTGCCCGCACATTGCTGACCTGGCCTGCCTGACTACGCCTGATGCTACCCAGATGATCCATCCATCCCGCATGGATCCAGTCACTACTGTCCAAACCTGCCAGCCCCTTCACATCAGGCTTTCCCCCGGTACATACCCTCGGTGAACCCCTCTACCACAGTTGGGTGCACTCAGGGGCTGCGACCTGGTCTCAGTCCTGCGCCAAGTCCATCCCCACCATCAGGGGCTCTGGTGAAAAAGCAGACTGGGGCTTAGACTCCGCGCCCTGGGGAATCCTGTTCTGTGGGTCACTAGAGATCCCGCCGGGCGGTGCCTGACAGGCCCACCTGACCATTCCACCTCTCCAGCCCTGACTACGCCTGTGTTCCTAAAGCCTGCTACTTCCCTGTGTCAGTCCACACATTTCTGGTCATACCCGGATCCTTAACACGGGTTCTTCTCAACTCCAACCAAGGGGATGGCTTGCTCCTGCTGGGGACAGGTGACTTGGCTCAGTGTGCAGGGGCAGGAGCGGGGAACCTGCAGGAGAGCCTGCAGGGGAAGCAGGGAGCTTGGATGAGCTTGTTGGGGAAGCCGGTATCTTATGACAGTAGGGGGGTGTTGCCACCCCCCTGAAAATTGCAGCTCCAGGCAAATGTCTCATTAATACGTCGCTGGAGGTGGATGATCTGGCATACATAGAAGTTGTCCTTCTGATGTTGGAATTCACATCAATTTAATTGGTGGACTTTGGACACATTGGATGTTGTGTTTCAATACACAGTGTTGAAAGAGTTATTTCTGTTCTTTTCGCAGAATCTCATTGTAAATGCTGCAATTTATTTACGGTATATAAGTCAAAATGTAACCTGCCAGTTCTTCTAAATTAAAACATTGAAGTAAAAAAGCCATGCATATTGTTTTTCCGAGACGATCAAAATCTGCTCCATCACGACACCAACTTGCCAATTATGGAAACCCTCATCGTTATTAATAATGTGAAGCATATTCTTATGTATTTCATGAGCTCCCTGTTTTATTTAGCTGGATATACAAGCTTTCAGAGCGTTACCCCTGATTTAATGTGCGTCAACATCCACAGCTGGCACATAAATCACAGAGGCATCATTGTAACACAACTAACATAGTAAAATCGAAAACAGTGCGATGCACCGCTTGGCTATAAAATGTGTTTTAGCATCAACACAGTCAGCAAAGCTGCAGAGAGGAAGGGAGGCAGCCAAATATAGCAAACGGCACTAAACTATCTCTTGAAAGCACCTAATATATGTCATGTTATCCTTTTGTGATAAAATACAGTATTCAATGTTCCAGATTGCTGGGGAAAAAAATCCAAGCGGGGTGGAATTCCAGTGAACCGGAGAGGCGAGCAACCACAGTGAATAATACATAAACTCGCCCTAATAAAAGATATGCAACTTAAAGGGGAACCGTGATCTAAAATCAGAAAACCTTCAAAAATCTACACTGTGAAAACCTTTTAAGGAGAGGTGGATTCCCAGGGACAATCCTTGATTTTAGGGACAGTCCCTTTCAGGGGCAGACTAACAACTCATGGGGCCCCCAGGCAATAGGGGATCATGGGGCCCCTGTGTCCTTGCCCAAACTCAAAAAAGCCTATGAAAAAGGTACCAGGGGCATCTCATGGGGCCCCCTACTGACCCTGGGCCCTCGGGCAGTGCCCGAGTTTCCAAATGGTCAGTCCGCCCCTGGTCCCTTCACATACAACAAAGTGAAACAAAAAACAAGAAGCGCACCAACCTTGCGCATTACCTCAGTAACAGAATTTATTAATAGAAGATAGGTACTCACAAACAGCCATTAAAATCAGGCATGTAGTCCTCAAAGGGACTTCAAAGATATGAAGCCAACGCGAATCCCATCATGGGGGTAGACACTCAGTATAGCTGACGCGTTTCGAAGGCTATGCCTTCTTCCTCAGAGCTCTGAGGACTACATGCCTGATTTTATTCGCTGTTTGTGAGTACCTATCTTCTATTAATAAATTCTGTTACTGAGGTAATGCGCAAGGTTGGTGCGCTTCTTGTTTTTTTTTTCACTTTGCAGTATCGAACGGGCTTCCCCAGCCCTGTTTTGGAGCTGCACAACCTTGAAATATACTGGTGGTCGCTTGCTCTGGTGTTGGTTCCATCTATTTTCCACCGGTCTGGGCCCTAGAGCGCAGGAGAAATCGCAGCCCCTTCACATACAATGCATGGTTAATAGCACTGCATTGTACATGTTGAAGCGGAAGAACTGCCACCAGACTGGAGCACAAGAAGGAGAAGAGGAGAGTGCTGGATCCTGCTGGAGCACGGTACAAGCAGGGGTGGACTGACAACTCATGGGGCCCCCCGGGCAATAGGGGATCATGGGGCCCCTGTGTCCTTGCCCAAACTCAAAAAAGCCTATGAAAAAGGTACCAGGGGCATCTCATGGGGCCCCCTACTGACCCCGGGCACTCGGGCAGCGCCCGAGTTTCCAAATGGTCAGTCCGCCCCTGGGAACAAGGTAAGTAATGCTGCCCCTTGAACTCCCCCCAGACCTCAACAGCATTTAATCTTTGTAGTTCTCCGCTCCACTGCTAGGGTTAAATGCACATTCGGTCTAGAGCAGGGGTGTAAAACTGGCGGCCCTCCAGCTGTTGCGAAGTCCCATCATGCCTTTGGGAGTCATTCTTGAAACTGTCAATCTTGCAATGCCTCATGGGACTTGTAGTTTGGCAACAGCTGGAGGGCCACCAGTTTGACACCCATGGTCTAGAGCAGTGTTCCTTAACCATTTGTCAGTCAAGGCACCCTTTAAAATGATGGACAGCCCCGAGGCACCCTTTAAAATGATGGACAGTCTTGAGGCACCCCATTCTAAAATGTGAAAAACTATTCTAATAGCTTTATATAACGCAGCAACATCCACACATGGAGGACACCCAACACTAGAGGTGATGTATTCTTCCAAAGCAAATACACTTTTGCACACTGGTAATGACTAGTATTTCAGTGTTTCTCTTCTCCCTCTGTTTTTCTCCCTCACTGAGCTAATATAACCCTAGCACTGATGGAGAGGGGCAGGGGAGGGTAAAACTAGGATGCTGTGCAGGCAGCTGACATCCTCCTTATCAACTGATGATGTTATTGGTGGTCAGGACGCTGGCAGCTAGAAGGTCATAATGAAGCACATGGAAAACCTTATGGCTTTGTGTAACTAAAAGGCAGGCTGGTTCCACCCGCTGGCTTGTATACACGTTTTGGGCAATTTGTAGACATTTTGCCAAGTCACCCCTGAAGAAACCTTAAGGCACCTGAGAAAGACTGGTCTAGAGGGAGCTGAAAAGGTTGCATCACTTGCTTTATATACTTTACACCCCAATGTGGTAAGTTCCAGTGTTCTCCTTAGATTTTGTCTAATTCTCGGAGTTGGGCTTTATTTTATTAGTCAAGATGCAACAAATAAAAAAAGTGTAAGTTGGTCTGAAAAAATGTACCTTTTGGAAGGAAATGGGAATTTTGGCCAACTCCAGCACCCAGTCACATGACTACTATCATCTCTGGCAAAAGGCTCTTTTGAGAACTGATAGGCAGAGTCAGCCAGTCAAAGGTTCTGTTCGAACAGTGATCCATTCCATGTGAAACATGCAGTGGCATGGGTCAAGTGACCAGCTTGTGGGCAAGTACAGTCTATTTCCTCCACTGTATGTGGCACTCATCCGGACGTCAAGGGAAATTTGGTTTCTCTATGGTTTCCCTGGTTTCCTGGACCAGTGTTCTGGTTGGTTATGCTACATTCAGGCGACCCTGGTGGCCATCTTGGGTCAGGCAGCTTCTATTCGAGCCCCTGCTGGAAGGTTTTGGAACTCATTTGCAAAGTACCTAATGTATAGAGAAATCATAGGGAGTCAGGGCCAGCACTTGAGGTAGAAAGAACTTCAGGAGCAGTAGGGAAAGCTCAGGGCCTATGTCTACATTTCTGAAAGCTCTCTCTTGGGTTGGACCAGCCAGACCGCATTCCACCTCCCTAGGTAGGCGCTGTCTTCAGCTGAGACCACCGCTACATTGAATGCAAGTTCCCACACTGGTGAACTCCTTGCTAAGCTGCTGTACTGTACTGCACTCTACCGCAACACCCTACACCTACCCCACAAACTGTAGCTCTCCATTGCGTCTACCCTTTTTTATTGCTTTTTGTTATAGGATACACCTGGATTGTTAAAATGATTCTAAAGCCAAAAAGATTTTTCTCATTTTGGATAGAGTAGGGGAGTGTTACTACCGCTTTTATGCCATCTGAGACTCATTACGGAGATGTTATTTCACTTCTGGACCTGTAGACTCAACTGGAAGTCAAAGGATACCTTTCCAATGTGAGGGAAATCACCTCCCCTAGTGTCCCCATTGGAAGATTTCTCCTCTATTCCTGTTCTGCTGGCAACACAAATTTGTTTTGAATTTACCTCTTGCTTTCATTCCCAAGAAAGAGATTGTCCCCAACTGGTGGCAGCAAAAAGAACATGACAAAGGTTCCAACCCCTCACCACTAAAAAATCTAATAGGAAAGTTTTGCCTTTCGTTCAGCTTTAAATAAGTGATCTTCATACTGCGGCCTGGGGGCCATATGTGGCTGTTTGCTTGCTTTTATCTGGCCTTTAAGACACTATTTTATTTGCTGACACCAATGAACGGTACAATTCCCTCCAATTGCTCCCAATGGGGCAATGATGGGGCACAATTCCCCCAATGACACCAGTAAATTCCTCACAGTGACACCAATGATGGGAGATCGTTTACTCCCACTGATGCTGGGACATTTTAGCAGTCAGGCTCTTCTAAAGTCTGAAGGTCAGTAAACTGGCCCTTTGTTCAGAGAGTTTGGAGACCCCTGCTTTAACCACCTTCCACCCGCCCTATAGTACAATGATGGGCGCAAGATGGTTCTCTCGTTCTGATAGGACGTCATATGACATCCTACCATTCTCACTGCGCATGCGTGGCTCAGGGAGCGCGCAGTGCGGCGATCGCCGGTCGGACACAGCGGATCACGGAAAGAGCCGAAGATGTCGGCTCGGTCATGAGATCAGCTGTGTCCAATCACAGCTGATCACATGTAAACACCGAAATGCCGGTTATCGGCATTTCTCTCCTCTCGAGCTGTCACGCTGACAGCTCGAGAGGAGAGGAGAGACAGTAATCGGCTTTCCGCGGAGGGGACATGTACACTGATCATCAGGGCACTGATGATCAGTGTGCCCTGATGATCAGTGTGGCCCCAGAAGTGCCACCTGTCAGTGCTCATCAGTGCCACATCAATGCCACATATCAGTGCATACCACTGCACATCAATGCCACATATCAGTGCCCATCTGAGCTGCCTTTCAATGTCACCCATCAGTGCCACCTAGCAATGCCAATCAGTGCCACCTATCAGCGCTGCCAATCAGTGCCACGTATCAGTGCCAGTCAGTGTCGCCTATCAGTGCCAGTCAGTGCCAGTCAGTGCCGCCTAACAGTGCCAGTCAGTGCTGCCTAACAGTGCCAGTCAGTGCCGCCTAACAGTGCCAGTCAGTGTCGCCTATCAGTGCCAGTCAGCGCCGCCTAACAGTGCCAGTCAGTGCCGCCTAACAGTGCCGCCTATCAGTGCCATATATCAGTGTCATGTATCAGTGCTGCCTTTCAGTGCCCATCAGTAATGCCTGTCAATGCCCATCAGTGCAACCTACCAGTGCCTCCTCATCAGTGCCCATCACTGCCACCTATCAGTGCCCATCACTGCAGCCTCATTAGCGCACATCAGTGAAGAAGAAAAATCACTTATTTACAAAATTGTATAACAAAAACTAAGAAAAAACGTTTTTGTTTCAAAATTTTCAGTGGTTTTTGGTTTGTTTAAGAAAAAATAAAAATCCCAGAGGTGATTAAATACCACCAAAAGAAAGCTCTATCTGTCACAAAAAAATGATAAAAATTTCATATGGGTACAATGTTGCATGACCGCGCAATTGTCATTCAAAGTGTGACAGCGCTAAAATCTGGAAATTGGCCTGGGCAGGAAGGGGGTAGAAGTGTCCTGTAGGCAGGAAGGGGGTAGAAGTGTCCTGTAGGCAGGAAGGGGGTAGAAGTGCCCTGTAGGCAGGAAGGGGGTAGAAGTGTCCTGTAGGCAGGAAGGGGGTATAAGTTCCCTGTAGGCAGGAAGGGGGTGACAGTGCCCGGTAGGCAGGAAGGGGGTAGAAGTGCCCTGTAGGCAGGAAGGGGGTAGAAGTGCCCTGTAGGCAGGAAGGGGGTATAAGTTCCCTGTAGGCAGGAAGGGGGTAGAAGTGCCCGGTAGGCAGGAAGGGGGTAGAAGTGCCCGGTAGGCAGGAAGGGGGTAGAAGTGCCCTGTAGGCAGGAAGGGGGTAGAAGTGCCCTGTAGGCAGGAAGGGGGTAGAAGTGCCCTGTAGGCAGGAAGGGGGTAGAAGTGCCCTGTAGGCAGGAAGGGGGTGACAGTGCCCGGTAGGCGAGGGGTTAAATAATACACGCTTGCTTTTACATTTCCCTTCATCCCCTTCTCGATCTGAAGAACACGCTCTCAGCTACTGAGAAGTAATCCATCACCTTCTGTTTAGGTACAACTGCAGCTATCAAAAGAAAAAAAAAAGTGTACCTATCTAGAATTATGTATATTTACTATCGTTCTTTATCTTGCTTGTTACTCTCCTTTGAAATTAGCCATCGTCTTTGCTGTTCCCATCATGTCTTTGTTTGCTCGCTACAGGCTTTTGCGTTCTGTTAGTCTTTGTTGGAACAATAACTCCGGCTCATATTTTATAATAAAACTTATGAGCCATGTGTTTGCCGTAGACAAAAATATGGCGGTAATGAACGGTGCAAGAGAGGCAGGTGACCTTGGCGCGGAGTTCGGTCTAACAAAGATTGATCAAATTGTTACCACAAATAATCGCGCCCTTAATAAATCAATACCTTATAGTATAATCTCGTGCCTAAATCGACTGCCATTAACAAACAGAAGCCTCCGCTGACATATAAATCACAGGCGGTGGACCTCTCCGGTATTCTGATTTAGGAAGAACACCTTTAGGATAAAAAAAAAATGAAGTTCAATCTAATTATGGACGAGGGAGTTATCACAAAACCTATTGAAATAATGACTTTATCCATTTAAAGCTGAACTCTCGGCAGATACAAAACGCACAAGTGAACGCAGCTCTCTATTCATTATTTCATCAACCAATTTTTTTTTTTTCAATGCAAACATTATACAGCAAATACCTGAATATGACCTCGTATTAGCCTGTTGCTGTCACTTCATAGAAGAACTGCAAGAGGAAGGATCAGCGCAAGGAACCAATCAGTTCCTGTGCTAGAAAGGAGCATAGGAGGAGAGAGCAGAGTGACAGAGAAATTAGCTCATCAGTGTTCTACTTTACTTTCAGTTGTTGCTGGCTATCAATGATGAGATCAGGCATGTTCCAAACCCAAGCATGTAAGCCCATGTGGAAGCTGTCACCTGTACACGTCCCGGCCTTAGATGATTGGCCTGTTCAGGTGACAGCTTCCTGGTGGGCTCATTCTGAGTTCGAACATGCCTGAGCTCATCACTACTGGCCAAGGGCGGACTGACAACCCATGGGGCTCCCGGGCAATAGGGGATTATGGGGCCCCTGTGCCCTTGCCCAAACTCAAAAAAGCCTATGAAAAAGGTACCAGGGGCATCTCATGGGGCCCCCTACTGACCCCGGGTCCTCGGGCAGTGCCCAAGTTTCCAAATGGTCAGTCCGCCCCTGGGTACAAGGTAAGTAATGCTGCCCCTTGAACTCCTCCCAGACCTCAACAGCATTTGATCCTTGTAGTTCTCCCCTCCACTGCCAGGGTTAAATGCACAGTAGGTCTAGCGCAGGGGTGTCAAACTGGCGGCCCTCCAGCTGTTGCGAAGTCCCATCTTTTTTATTTTATCTTTTAATGGGCTATTTACCCCTTTATTACGCCGGAAGGTGGGAAGGATTGGCTGATCATTTGACCGCTGTGATTGGCTCTCACAGTGGTCACTTAATCTGGAACAGGTCCCACTAGCTACCAATCATTGGCAGAAACCAAGGGCTATCTCTGACAGCTAGGTCAGTGTGCAGGGGCACGTGCTTGATGGAGTCAGTGTCAAAGCTCTGCTCCTCCACGCTTCATCCACGTAGACTTCCTCAGGGGGAGTGGAGATTGGCCGTCGATGTTCTAGATGCTTAACTCTCTATCAGGGGAGCACAAGAAGGAGAAGAGGAGAGTGCTGGATACTGCTGGGGCACGGTACAAGCAGGGGTGGACTGACAACTCATGGGGCCCCCAGGAAATAAAGGATCATGGGGCCCCTGTGTCCTTGCCCAAACTCAAAGAAGCCTATGAAAAAGGTACCAGGGGCATCTCATGGGGCCCCCTACTGACCCCGGGCCCTTGGGCAGTGCCCGAGTTTCCAAATGGTCAGTCCGCCCCTGCTCTCTATAGTGTAGGAGCTTTGGCCAGACTCTTGTAACAATGTAGAGAAAGGCTAAAGGAAGAGAACACCACAAAAGAGATGTTAGTTTTATTTCAAATATTACTTGAGTAGAAGAGCCATCACTTTTCAGGAGTCACATATTGTCTCTTTCACCAGGGTTTATGAAAATATGGGATCTGTTTGCACGGATTGGTTGACGTTCCAACAGCTGATGAACCCTACTGAATTTATTTAAACAACATATCATATCTAGAGTGAAATCACTTAACCTCCCTAGCGGTCTGATTATGTCCATATTTCTGTGCTCAAAGTGGTACATTTTTTTGCATGGAAATATGTATTTTTTTTATTGTAGGCCTGTAATTTGTAGGAATAACTCACTGAAATCTGTCCGAACAAGAGTCTAGTAAACATCTGGGGTAGTCAAAAACTTGAAACACGAAATCATAAATTATAATTTAATAAATAATCATAAAAAATAATAATATAATAATAATAAATTTAATTCAATAATATAATCAAACCAAAAACACTGAAATGTGAAATAGAGCGCCAAGTTCGCACATCGCTGAGCTCAGTCGCAGAATCGTTTTCAGTGTCTGATGAGGAATTTCCCCCACGAATCATTATTACTCAATTCTGCAAGTGGTTCTGATTTACTATCGCTGTTCTCTAGCCGGTCTAAAACCAATTTTGACCTAAAGGGACGTTTTTTGGACGCCATGGACGTTTCTCAGTTTCCAGGCAGAAAGAACAGTAAAAATGCAGGCAGGGCGCCGGACAAAGCACTCGGGACAAAATGTATGTGAAATGGTTTGATACAGGAATGTTATACTATGTGATTTTAGTGAATTTAGTGAATGTCACTTTTTGTCATTTTCAAATTTCCCGCCAATTCCATCCCCCGTACGTCCCGACGTCGCAGGGAATGGAACCCAGAAGACTCGGGACACTCGGGACAAAATGTATGTGAAATGGTTTGATACAGAAATGTTTTACTATGTTATTTTAGTGGATTTAGTGAATGTCACTTTTTGTCATTTTCAAATTTCCCGCCGTTCTATCTCCGTACGTCCCGACGTCGCAGGGACTGGAACCCAGAAGACAGATGCAGGCATCGGCCGGAGGACATTGCCGGGGACACTGTAGAAGGGACATCGCGGGAGCGCAGGACAAGGTAAGAGAAGAACAGATCCGGAGCAGCGCCGCATGGTAAGCCCGAGTGTAGCTCGGGATTACCGCTTGTGGTACTGAAACTTTACCCCGAGCTACACTCGGGAACAGGGGCGGACTGACAACTCATGGGGCCCCCGGGCAATAGGGGATCATGGGGCCCCTGTGTCCTTGCCCAAACTCAAAAAAGCCTATGCAAAAGGTACCAGGGGCATCTCATGCGGCCCCCTACTGACCCCGAGCCCTCGGGCAGTGCCCGAGTTTCCAAATGGTCAGTCCGCCCCTGCTCGGGAATACCTCCAGGGAGGCTACAGTTTGCACAAGCAGATCTCATATTTCCATAAGGGGGATAAAGGGAACGATATGTGGTCCCCGAAATGTGTTGGACTTTTTACCCAAGTAATATTTAGAATAAAACCTTACTTTGGTCACATTTTGGTGTGACACTTCAGTTTCAGATTCAATTATTGGCCTCCTGATGATGTCAGAAGAGAAGACGGTGGCGGGGGACCCAGAGTGCTGAGATGGAGAGGTGGCTTCCACCAGACGAAGCTGGATTTGTTGGGTGGTTGAGTACGTTTTTTAAGGACAACCCAAGGTAAGAGGGTATAATATTAAAAGTGTGTGTGGGGGGGGTGAAGTTCTTTTTTTTGTTAAACTTATCAACACCCAAAGCTTAAGAACTGAAATAAGAACGTGGTTAATGCAAGTCTTCACTTTTATTTTGCCAGTACAAGCCAGAAGAAGTGTGACTGTATAATGCCCTCGCCAGTACGAAGCATTCCTGGAGTTGTCTCAATTCCGTCAGAGCCGTAGTGGCAGAGACACCCACAGGATCAACTTAAGATTGTGTGTTTAAAAAAAAAAAAAAAAGGAGAAGGCACGTCTTCTGCAAAGTAAAAGGTCACCACAAGTTGGGCAAACTTAGTTTTGCAAAAAACACATCAGACTCTCAGCCAGAGACAAAATGAGAAACGCCGCAGGGTAATTGTGTCTGTGACTCAATGGAGAAGATATTAGCGGGAATCTCCGAGCTAAAAATCGTCTGCTGCCGTCTAATTAACTCGCAGCTTTTTCTGACGCTCTGCTGCAGAGGGACATTTCCATTGTGAAGCATATGTCCCTGAAGAGAGAGGCTTACCTAGGTAAACCTTAAAGGGGACCTGTCTATGGAATATGCAGCTTCTGAGAAGCAAATTAAGGGATTTGCTGATATCTTTATGAAAGCTCCAAATCATTTTCTGAAAGTATAACTTCTTATCCTGGACTTCCTGGATGTTATGGAGATCTTGATTTAGACTTATACCCCGCTCTCCATCCTGGACAGTTAGAGCACCATCACAGACAGTTGAAGAGCTCTATATGAATGCTTGATCTCCAATTCTGGGTTCATGGATGTTATAGAGATCCTGTCTTAGATCTTTACCCCCGTCTCCATTCTGACCAGTCAGAGCACCATTACAGACAGCTGAAGCACACTTTATGAATGCTTGACCTCCAGTCCTGGACTTATGGATAGTATAAAGATCCTGATATAGACCTATAACCCCCTCTCCACCCTGTTCAGTCAGAGCACCAATATGGGAAGCTGATGCTCACTTCATGAATGCTTGACCTCCAATGCTGGACGTATGGTTGTTATGAAGATCCTATCTTAGATCTTTATCCCCTCTCCATTCTGACCAGTCAGAGCACCATTACAGACAGCTGAAGCACACTTTATGAATGCTTGACCTCCAGTCCTGGACTTATGGATAGTATAGAGATCCTGATATAGACCTATAACCCTCTCTCCACCCTGACCAGTCAGAGCACCAATATGGAAAGCTGATGTGCACTTTATGAATGCTTGACCTCCAATGCTGGACGTATGGTTGTTATGAAGATCCTATCTTAGATCTTTATCCCCTCTCCATTCTGACCAGTCAGAGCACCATTTCAGACAGCTGAAGCACACTTTATGAATGCTTGACCTCCAGTCCTGGACTTATGGATAGTATAGAGATCCTGATATAGACCTATAACCCCCTCTCCACCCTGTTCAGTCAGAACACCAATATGGAAAGCTGATGTGCACTTTATGAATGCTTGACCTCCAATGCTGGACGTATGGTTGTTATGGAGATCCTATCTTAGATCTTTACCCCCTCTCCATTCTGAACAGTCAGAATACCATCGCAGACAGTTGATCCTTTATTTCTGGAGGCTTGACCTCCAATCCTGGCCTTACGGATGTTATAAAGATCCTGACTTAGGTCGATAACCCCCTCTGCATCCTGAACAGTCAGAACACCATAGTGGACAGCTGTTATGAATGCCTAACCCCCAATCTTAGACATACGGATATTATGGAGATCCTGAATTAGATCTATACCTTCATCCCCTAATCCTGGCCAATCAGAGCACCATTATGGACAGCTGAAGTGTAGTAGCACCCAGATGTTGTAGAGTTCCCCTTTAAACTCTAACACTTCTAGCAGCCTGTGTTTGTAAAAGCAAGGTTTTTGGCTCATCTTCTTTCCTGTGAGTATAATGTGTACCGGTTCGTAGCTGGTATTCTTATCAGTAGCTGCTGTCCAAAGTTATTCTGTAGCATTTAGGAAGACTTTTGAGTGTATAGAAATTGAAAGAAGAAATGTATGCCTTGTGACGTAATCATTGGTATGTACGCTTGTAAGATGTTTTCTATAACTCACTTGGCAGATGAGAGCACAAGCCATCTGTTGAGTTAAAACAGCGCTGTTTTTAATAAATCATTTGTATTCCTCAAGTCCGTGTCCGGAGTTCTCTGGTTTGCCAAAATTGCTACTACAGAAGCACATTTATGAATGCTTGACCTCCAATCCTGAACTTATGGATGTTATGAAGAGCACCATTATGGACAGCTGAAGTGCACTTACTGGTCTGAGGAATGGTGGATAGAGATAAGGAACAACCCTAAGTTGAAGGAACTTCGGATCAGAAATCTCCCAGCTACACATAAGGTGACTCTGTGCTTTATAAGGGCACTGGTTGTCATCTTGTGTCTTCCACAAAGTTGCATTTTCATTCAAACATTTGGCAGTCAATTTTAGAAGGATCAAATGCATATGACACCCCTCTAACCATAGGTCTCCCCTATAGCCACAGACGAATTGGATGCCCACCCATAAGCTCGTTCTCAATCTATTTCCAGAAGAACAAAAAATCAGCATCCTGAGGATGTTGCTGGGAATAAAACCAACTTTATTCAGGCCACACATACAGTAAATGTCGCCAAGTCTCGCCATAGAACCACCCTGCTCTAATGTGTTTTATTCATATGGGCTAAATTGTTGAAACACCACTTCAAATGTTAGGCTCCCCTCTGCCCACAGGTGAATCACA
Source organism: Staurois parvus (assembly GCF_062004578.1). Lineage (NCBI taxonomy): Eukaryota > Metazoa > Chordata > Amphibia > Anura > Ranidae > Staurois > Staurois parvus. Next base: position 1,151,431 of record NW_028319427.1, read on the forward strand.
TACCATCCATCAGCATGTTCTTGCTCCATATTCCATATTACCAGAAGAACAAGAAGGCTGCCTCCACCATGACGTCACTGGGCATAAAACCAACTTTATTCAGGCAACACATGATTGCTCCCACCTTAGAACTGCCACACTGTGATGTGTTTCAACCTTATAAGCTGAATTGAAGCTGAATCTCTATGATTAGTGCCGTGAGGGGAAAATGCGCCTGAACAGGGCGGTTCCAAGATGGGATTTGGCAGCATGTATGTGCGGCCTGAATAAAGTCAGGTTTAGGCCCAGCGACATCATTGGTGTGCAACCTTCTTGAATAGAATACATTTGAATAGATTAGAATAGGATATAAAAGAATAGAATAGAAAATAAATGAATAGAATAGAAAAAAAAACAATAGAATAAAATAAAAAGAATAACCATCTGCTGAAATTTGAATTTCAAATAGAATAAAAAAATGTTTTGATTTGGTCAAATTGAAATCAACTTGACCGAATTCGAAAAATTTGAATCACCTTAGAATAAAATTAAACTAAAAGGATTCCAAAAACGAATAACTAAACAAAATTATTTAAATAATGAATTGAAACAAAACTAATTTTTTCGTTCTGCACATGTCTATCAATGAGCACACAGGGCCTCCTGTGATCCTGCCGGACAAAATATTGATTCAGTTGAAGGGGAGTTCCATCTGGCACAATGTTGGTTTCAGACAAACGTGCGCACAGACTATCACGCAGCGCCCAATTTAAATGCTGCTTCCTTCAGGTCACTTTAATGGAACCTCTGACATTTGTTTAAGTGTAAATAGTCGCACATTTCTGAACACCTAAAGGCATGAATAGAAAGATCTATAATTGAAAAGAAAAGAAAAAGGTTTTATTTTACACCTAAATGCTAATAAAGAGTCATTTTTTTCAAGGTAATGAAGGAGCTGTTGGCCCCTCTGGAGCACTTCCCCCTTAGGCCGCGGCCTGCGTTACCTTTCCATAAATCACGGGCTGGTAATCGCAAAGGGTGACGCCATCCATCAGACGATAATCGCCCTTTCTAATGGGATTTCTTGCCCTGGATGTGATCCTTTATACAGCCCAGACACATGAGGTGGTCACCCTGTGCTGTCCTCAGCGGCCTTGTCCTTTGTCCTCCATACAAATAGCCAGGAGGAAATATATTCATGGCAGGAGATACCGGGAAGGGAAACGTGGCTTAGTATAGGGCGGGAAAGGAGAAAGAGTCTCATCTACTGACATTGAAGAAATGCTCTTTGCAACTCTTTAAAGGAACTTCGCCAATCTCCTAGATTGTAAGCTCCCAGGATCAGGCCCTCCTTTCCCTCTTGTATTGAACTGTATTGTTGCTGTATTGTCTCCCGTTATATTGTAAAGCGCTGAGCAAACTGTTGGCGCCATAAATCCTGTATAATAATAATAATAATAATAAATCCTGTATAATAATAATAATATAATAATAATAATAATAAATCCCGTATAATAATAATAATATAATAATAATAAATCCTGATAATAATAAAAATAATATATTAATAATAAATCCTGTATAATAATAATATAATAATAATAAATCCTGTATAATAATAATAATAATAATATAATAATAAATCCTGTATAATAATAATACTATAATAATAATAAATCCTGTATTATAATAATAATAATAATAATAATATAATAATAATAAATCCTGTATAATAATAACAATAATAATAATATAATGATAATAATAAATCCTGTATAATAATAATAATAAAATAATAATATAATAATAATAAATCTTGTATAATAATAATAATAATAATAATAATAATATAATGATAATAATAAATCCTGTATAATAATAATAAAATAATAATATAATAATAATAAATCCTGAATAATAATAATAATAATATAATAATACTAAATCCTGTATAATAATAATATAATAATAATAATAATAATAATAATAATAATAAATCCTGTATAATAATAATATAATAATAATAAATCCTGTATAATAATAATAATAATAATAATAAGTGTTTATTATAGACATTTTTGGAAATGTTTTTCCAGCAATAATTCGCATATTATTATTATTATTATACAGTATTTCTATAGCGCCAAAGGGTATGCTCAGCGCTGTACAGTATTAAGGGGACAGAACATGAGACAAGACAGTAACAATACAATACACGAGGGGTTCGAGGGCCCTGCTCTTTCGAGCTTACAATCTGACCATTCTAAGCCAGAATGTTTGTACTTAATACATTAACCACTTCATGTCCGCACACTTTTACCCCCTTCCAGTCCAGGCCAATTTTCAGCTGTCACACTTTGAATGACAATTGCGCGGTCATGCAACACTGTACCCACATACATTTTTTTAGCATTTTTTTGAGACAGATAAAACTTTATTTTGGTGGTATTTATTTACCACTGGGATTTTTTTTTTTTGCTATATAAATGAAAAAGTCCAAAAATTTTGAAAAAAGTGTTTTTCTTATCAAATTTAGCAAATAAATAATCTTTCCTCATAAATTGTGGCCAAAATTTATTCAATTATCTTTTTAGTAAAAAAAAAAAAAAATAACCCAAATTAGTTTATAACCAAAAATTATTATTTTTTAAATTTTTTTTACATTTTTATTTTTATTTTCTTATATTATTATTTATGGTTTTTTTTAACATACTGTCACCCTAGCAGTACAGTGTCACCATAGTGACACTGTACTACTTGTGGGGGGGTGATGAAGATTTAATTTTTTTTACACTGATTGCTTTTACACCCATAAAGGCTGTAAAAGCAATCATTTCTCCTTCTCTCTGGGTGCATTCTTGCAGCCATTGAGAACTACTGTGTGAGCTGTGATTGGTCACAGCTTGTCACATGGTACAATAGCCCTGTACCATGTGATCTCTCCGATCATTCACAGGTTTCACTAGTAGTAAGCAATGATGTCACAAGTGACATCTTGTTTACTACTGTTCATGTGATCACTGATTGGCCAATCAGTGATCACATGATAAGGACCTCACACAGAGGTCCTGTACAGCGATCGGTGTTCCGGTCATGGTGCTGCGCGCTCCCAGGGAGTGCGCACAGGCCAAAATGGCGGGCGCATTTATGATCAGCAACCCGCCCCTGCACTGCTCCCTTCCGGCCGTTTATATACATGGGCCAGACGGGAAGTGGTTAAAACAAAAAACAAACAGATGCCAAGATTGTGGCATCACTTGAAGTGTATGGATTTAGTTCCGTGTAACTTCCTCTCTCTCTGTTTCCTGCACCACCAATCCATTTAAAAGGTACAAGGTAGGTTTTAATGTGTCTAACACCCTCCAGGATAGCGAGATAGGCTGTTTTTTTTTATTTATTTATTTTTAAACAGAGGCCAAGTGCAGCATGGGATGAGCCAGCATGGGAGTGAGGCAGGAGTTCACATCTGGACAGGCTGGGAGGTTCTACAGGTAAGGGATTCTGGACCCTCTCCTGCTTCCAGAAACTAGCAGAATTTTCTGGAAGAGGGGTGGCGGAGGGGAGGAGGCCCAGATCTGGATGATTGAAGAACCTTGGCCAATCCTCTAGCAGGAGGCTGGGCATGGTGACCAGGGCAACCCTCAAATATGACAGAACCTGGGGAGAGAGAGGTGGAAGATGAATTGAAAGAAGGCTGGAGTGTGGAGCCTGGGAGGGGAGCCTACCTACAGGCTGGTTGCTGGACAGGAAAATCTCCACTGCCTAAAGTCTCCTGGGGGGCATCCTGAACAGCAGGGAAGGAGCCAGCTCAGCAAAAGGCTTGAAAGCAGCTAACAACCCACTACACTGACAGGCCAGGACAGTGTGAGCCTTACACCCCCTGGGCCAAATAAGGGGAGAGGGCGGTCAGGTGCCCAACTAGTTCTTATCCTGGACTACTTAATTGTAAGCTCTTGTGTCCCCTTGCCAAGGGATACCCTCAGTGCAGCTGGGTGAAGAGGAGGAATCATCCAGGGTCTGAGGAGGTACACCAAAGGGGCGCTGATGCTCCTTAATAGAGACTGTTGCTAATCCACATTTTTGTATATAGTTGCTGAGAAGTTGTCTTTGACTTCTACAGTTCCTTGGGCATCCCATAAACCTCCAGACCCCATCCCAGTTAACCCCTAATAAAAACTATAAAAAACAAGTTCCAAGACTGTTTTACTGACCCTGAAAGTACAAGTGTGGAAACTGAGTGTTGCCTGCCTGTGCAAAGCCTAGGGGGACCCAGTTAAATTCAGCAGCCCCTAAGGGGGTAGTGCTACATGTGATTGGCTGCTGCTAGGAACTTCTTAATACTGGCATTTGTTATGAGTCTTTTTTGAGTGGAGAATCAGCAAGGATAGTAACCAGCAGGGTGTGGTCCAGGACCCTCAGATTATGGACAGAAGGTTTTGACTGGTGCAGCCATGCAGGGCAAAGCAACTTTCTCTTTGAAACCCAACTGAACTTCAGTTTAAAGAATAACTCCATGCATGGTACATTTTTATATAGAGAAGAAAAGGCACCGCTCACCAACCCAGTGCATTAATAGGTAGATGAATGTGGCCTCAGATGGTGCTGTTCCAGCCACAACCGTGTGACATGTTTCTCCCTGCCCATCGGGGCCCCAACCGAGACCCCCGATGGGTGGGGTAAAGGATGTCAGGGGGCGAGGTTGGAAAGGCACCAGCTAAGGTCACATTTATCAACATATTAATGCACTGGGTTGGTGAGCGGGACTCAGTATCTACTACAGTGACTTCCAGCTTCCAGGGGCATCGGCCAGGTATGGTATATACCAGGAGTGGGCAAACTTTTTGACTTGAGGGCCGCAATGGGTTCATATATTGGACCCGGGGGCCGGACCAAGAGTAGATGAATGATGTGTATGTGTCATCCATAGTAAGAATAGTAATATTCCCCCATAGTAAGCATAGTAATTAATCCCCCATATAGTAATTCATCCCCCATATAGTAATTCATCCCCCATAGTAATTCATCCCCCATATAGTAATTCATCCCCCCTATAGTAATTCATCCCCCCTATAGTAATTCATCCCCCATAGTAATTCATCCCCCATAGTAATTCATCCCCCATAGTAATTCATCCCCCATATAGTAATTCATCCCCCATAGTAATTCATCCCCCATATAGTAATTCATTCCCCATATAGTAATTCATCCCCCATAGTAATTCATCCCCCATAGTAATTCATCCCCCATATAGTAATTCATCCCCCACATAGTAATTCATCCCCCACATAGTAATTCATCCCCCATATAGTAATTCATCCCCCATAGTAATTCATCCCCCATATAGTAATTCATCCCCCTGTCAGGGCAGGGCTGTGGAACGGACAGGTAGGCCTAGTGGCAGGGTAACGCACTGGCTGACGACAACCACCACCAACAGACTGAAGTCCCTCAGGGCGCGGAGTCTAAGTCCCAGGCTGCCCTTCACCAGGGCCCCTGATGGTGGGGATGGACTTGACGCAACCAGGGACCAGGTCGCGGCCCCCGAGACACCCCAGCTGCGGTAATGGCTGCCGCCAATGGCGTGTAGTTGGTGAGAATGACAATAGCGTAGTCAGACAAGCCGGGTCAATAACAACGGGACAAAACAGTACAGAACAGTAGACAGAGAATCACAGGTCACGGGCCGGGTTCAGCAACGGAAGGTCAGATCAAAGGGAAACGCAGAGAATGGTCTTAGTCACAAGCCGAGTCAGAATACCAGAAGAGTCACGAGCGTATACACAGAGCTGTAGCAAGACCAAGACACAAGACACAAGTGCAAAGAGCATGTGCAGATCCCAGGCTTATATGTACTCAGCCACACCCCTCTGGGGGATGGACCTCAGAGACCTGAAGGCATAAAAGATTCCCATCATGCTCAGCAGAAATCCAAGATGGATGCTAGCACATGGAGTAACATAACCTCTGGGAAAAGGTAGGACCTTGACAGTACCTCCTCCTCAAGGGCCCCTCCCCCTCCGCGGCTCAACAAAAGGTTTCCGAGGAAAGTGGGTATGAAACGCGCGGAGGAGGGCAGGAGCATGGACATCCGCGGAAGGAACCCAGGAACGCTCCTCGGGACCATAACCGCGCCAATGAACCAGGAACTGTAATCGGCCGCGCACCAATCGAGAGTCCAGGATCCGGCTCACCTCATACTCCTCATGACCGTCAACCCGAATGGGACGGGGCCGAGGCAGAGAGGTAGTGAAGCGATTGCAGATCAGAGGTTTCAACAGTGATACATGAAAGATATTGGAGATCCGCATCCCAGGTGGAAGGGCAAGGGCATAGGCCACCGGATTCACCTTGCGGAGAATGCGAAAAGGACCGACAAAACGGGGAGCTAGTTTGGGTGTGGGCACCCGAAGATTGAGGTTACGAGTAGACAACCACACCCGATCGCCGACCTGGTATGAAGGAGCGGGCAACCGTCTGCGATCAGCCTGGAACTTCTGACGCTGAGCCGAGTCCCTCAAAGCCCTCTGGATCTGCCCCCATGAAGAACGCAGGGCAGCAAGATGGTCCTCCACAGCCGGAATGTCCTGTGGTGAGAACCTCTCAGGTAATACCGCGGGTTGGTACCCATAGTTGGCCATGAAGGGGGACATCCCGGAGGAGGAGTTGACCGCTGAGTTCCTGGCAAACTCAGCCCAAGGCAGGAGATCGGCCCAATCGTCCTGATGGTCCGAGATATAACACCGAAGGAATTGTTCTAAGGCCTGATTGGAACGCTCCGCAGCCCCATTGGACTGCGGGTGGTAGGCTGAAGAAAAGGAGAGACTAATGCCCAACTGGGAGCAGAAGGCGCGCCAGAATCTGGACACGAACTGACTCCCGCGGTCCGAGACAATCACCTTGGGCAACCCATGCAGGCGAAAAATCTCCCTGGAAAAGACCGTGGCCAGTTCTTGCGCTGTTGGTAATTTCCTGAGTGGAATACAATGGCACATTTTGGAAAAACGATCGACGACCATGAGGATGACCGTATGGCCCCGAGACACAGGGAGGTCTACAATAAAGTCCATGCCCAGGTGTGACCAAGGACGCTCCCCATTGGGAATGGGTTGCAGAAGACCCATTGGAAGATGCCGTGGAGATTTATTCTGGGCACAGATCGAACATGCCGCTACATAAGAGGCGATGTCGGCACGGAGAGTTGGCCACCAGAACAACCGAGAGACGACCCAAGACAACTGGTTCCTCCCCGGATGCCCGGCAGTTTTGGAGTTATGGTAGGTACGCAGCAGACGGGTGCGCAACCCCTCGGGTACAAAACATCTACCCTCCGGTCTCTCGGGAGGAGCGTCAGTTTGAGCCGCCAAAATCTGCTCCCCAAGGGGAGAAGTCAGACTGGTACGAATGGCAGCCAGGATATGATCCGGAGGTATGACAGAGGTTGGCTCAGAGTCCTCCCTGGACAACTCAGAGTATTGCCGCGATAATGCATCAGCCCTGACATTCTTGGAACCAGGCAAATAGGAGACCACATAGTTGAACCGTGACAAGAACAAGGCCCATCTGGCTTGACGGGGTGTCAATCTTTTGGCCTCCGAAAGATAAGTCAGGTTCTTATGATCGGTAAGAATGAGGACCGGAACTGCGGAGCCCTCGAGCAGGTGCCTCCATTCCTTGAGAGCCAGAATGATTGCCAACAACTCCCTATCTCCAATCTGGTAGTTGCACTCTGCAGAGGAAAGCTTCCTGGAGTAGAACCCACAGGGAAGTAGGGGTCCATCGGGCGACCGACGTTGAGACAGGAGAGCGCCTACTCCTGTCTCGGATGCATCAACCTCAAGAACGAAGGGCAATCCAGGATTGGGATGAGACAGTATCGGAGCCGAAGCGAAGGCGGATTTCAGAGCCTCAAAAGCTACGATGGCCTCGGATGGCCACTCGTGAGGGTTACTCCCCTTCTTGGTTAGGTCAGAGAGAGGTTTTGCCAGCGTGGAGAAATTTCTGATGAATTTCCGATAGTAGTTGGCAAAACCCAAAAAGCGCTGAATGGGCCGAAGGCCATTGGGACGAGGCCACTGCAGAACTGCCGAAACCTTCTGAGGGTCCATGGAGAATCCCTCCGCAGAAATGATGTAGCCTAAAAAGGCAACTTGGGATCGATGGAATTCGCACTTCTCAAGTTTACAAAAAAGTTCGTTCTCACGTAATCGTTGCAGCACCTGCTTGACATCCTGGATATGGGACTCCATGGAGGCAGAGTAAACCAGGATGTCATCCAAGTAAACTACCACGCACTGCTGCAACAAGTCACGAAGGACATCATTTATGAATTCCTGAAAAACTGCGGGCGCGTTACACAACCCGAAGGGCATCACCAGGTATTCGTAGTGACCGGTTCTGGTGTTAAACGCGGTCTTCCACTCATCCCCCTGTTTGATCCGTACGAGGTTGTACGCCGCCCTAAGGTCAAGTTTGGTAAAGACTGTTGCCCCCTTAAGGCGGTCGAACAACTCAGTAATCAAGGGAATCGGGTAGGCATTCTTAGTGGTGATTCGATTGAGACCCCTATAATCGATGCAAGGCCTCAATTCACCACCCTTCTTCTTTACAAAGAAAAAGCCCGCTCCTGCTGGGGAAGTAGACTTCCGAATGTGCCCCCGGGAAAGCGCATCCGCAACGTACTCCTCCATGGCCTTATTCTCCGCAACCGAGAGAGGATACACCCTGCCACGCGGAGGAGTGGCACCGGGTTGCAAGGATATGGCGCAGTCGTAAGGACGATGAGCAGGTAAGGCACCAGCGCGTACCTTATCAAACACGTCCTGGTACTCCCCATAATCAGTGGGCAACGCAGAGTCTGAGGAGGCACACAACACCTTAACCGGCCCACGGATGCACCCGGCCCCACACTGTGAAGACCACGAGAGAATCTCGGCAGTTTGCCAATTGAAGGTTGGATTGTGCATCTGGAGCCAGGGATACCCCAAAACCACCGAATAGTGCGGAGAAGAAATCACCTGGAAACAGGCCAACTCCCTGTGAACAGCCCCAATAGCTACTTCAACTGGCATAGTCTCGTGGGTAACCTGCGGTGGTAGCAGGGGCCTGCCATCTATCGCCTCGAGAACCAATGGGGTAACTCGAGCCTGCAGGGGAATGGAGTGCTGGGCAGCAAACGAGCTGTCCATAAACAACCCGCCAGCCCCAGAATCTACCAATGCCTGGGCCGTCACCGAGCCCTCTGCCCAAGAGAGGACAACGGTGATCAGTGGCTTATCTCTGCGGAACGCCGGGGACGAGGAGACTCCACCCAAGATCTGTCCCCGACAGGATCTCAGGTGCGAGCGTTTCCCGGACGGACCGGACAGGACTGCCGAAAGTGCCCACCAAGACCACAGTACAGGCAGCGACCCTCCCGACGCCGAGCGGCTCGCTCTCCCTCGGAAAGGCGAGCAAACCCCAGCTGCATGGGCTCACCACCAGACAATCTATCCCCAGGAGGCGTGGGAGGAGAGGGAGGAATGGGTGGGATAGAAAACGCAGGTGCCAGTCGATTGGAAGGCCTCCGCAGGCGTTCCTTGAGTGAAGGCCTCTCCCTGAGCCTGGTATCAATCAGGATCAGGAAGGAAATTAGTGCTTCCAGCTCCACAGGCAATTCCTTGGCTGCGATCTCATCCTTCAATCCATCAGAAAGACCCTGAGAAAACGCAGCCACCAGAGCCTCATTGTTCCAACCCACCTCTGCCGCCAGGGTACGAAACTCTATGGCGTACTCGGCCACGGTCCGTGAACCCTGATGCATAGACATGAGCAGCTTGGCAGCCGAGGCGGAGCGAGCCGGTACATCGAATACCCTACGGAAGGCATCGACAAAACCGGAAAACTCGTGAATCACGGGGTCATTCCTCTCCCATAAGGGATTCGCCCAGGCCAAGGCCTTGTCTGAGAGTAGTGAGATGAGGAAACCCACCTTTGACCTCTCAGTCGGAAAAGCGTAGGGGATTAATTCAAAGTAAATCCCCACCTGGTTAAGGAACCCACGACACTGACTCGGCTCACCCCCAAAGCGCTGTGGAAGAGGGGCTGAACCGGTCATACCTCTGGACACCGCGGGTGCCGCATCAGCCGCGGCGGTAGGCACAGCAAGCGGAACAGCAGCGGGAGCGACCACCGGAGTGACAACCGGCCTAATAACACCAGGAGTAAGGTGCGCGGTGCGTGCCAGCAGAGTTTGCAATGCCTGAGCGAACTGATCCAACAGGAGATCCTGTTGATCCAGTCTGGCAACCAACATAGGAAGTGAAGGCGTACCTGCACCGTCAGGATTCATGGCACTTGTGTAATGTCAGGGCAGGGCTGTGGAACGGACAGGTAGGCCTAGTGGCAGGGTAACGCACTGGCTGACGACAACCACCACCAACAGACTGAAGTCCCTCAGGGCGCGGAGTCTAAGTCCCAGGCTGCCCTTCACCAGGGCCCCTGATGGTGGGGATGGACTTGACGCAACCAGGGACCAGGTCGCGGCCCCCGAGACACCCCAGCTGCGGTAATGGCTGCCGCCAATGGCGTGTAGTTGGTGAGAATGACAATAGCGTAGTCAGACAAGCCGGGTCAATAACAACGGGACAAAACAGTACAGAACAGTAGACAGAGAATCACAGGTCACGGGCCGGGTTCAGCAACGGAAGGTCAGATCAAAGGGAAACGCAGAGAATGGTCTTAGTCACAAGCCGAGTCAGAATACCAGAAGAGTCACGAGCGTATACACAGAGCTGTAGCAAGACCAAGACACAAGACACAAGTGCAAAGAGCATGTGCAGATCCCAGGCTTATATGTACTCAGCCACACCCCTCTGGGGGATGGACCTCAGAGACCTGAAGGCATAAAAGATTCCCATCATGCTCAGCAGAAATCCAAGATGGATGCTAGCACATGGAGTAACATAACCTCTGGGAAAAGGTAGGACCTTGACACCCCCCTATAGTAATTCATTCCCCATATTAATTCATCCCCCATATTAATTCATCCCTCATATAGTAATTCATCCCCCACAGTACTATTCCCCCCAAGTAGTAAGCCAAGTCCCCCCTGTGTCAATTCACTTACCTTTGCTCCGCGCGTTCCTTTTGCCGTGTTCCCGCGCCGTTCCGGTCTTCAGGGCGGACTGTGAGAGGAGCCTATCTCCCCTCACGTTCGTCACGCTGCCCCGCCTACACACATCCTGACAGCCAATGTATCACGCTCCGCAGGCCGGATTAAAAGGTCCGCCGGGCCGTAGTTTGCCCATTGCTGGTATATACAGTTATTTGTAGCCAAGCTGCAACTATTTAAAACATAATATGCTGGGAATTCCTCTTTAAATCAGCACAGATGGACCTCTGCTCCCTATGTGGAAGCAGTGGTCCCTCTGCAGAGGTCTGGCAAACCTGCTGGATCAGACTTTTGTGCAGCATACTGACAGAGGGCAGGCTTTTCTACTCAAGCTGTGGCTGCTTTCTAAAGCAAACAAACTGTAAGACTTTGCACACCTTTTTCAGTTTTGGTCAGAGTATACCATAAGAGGTAACATTTCATGAGATGGGATGGGATTTCATGGGATAAATAGGTGGGCCCCCATTGCTGAACTCTTCTTTTGAAAACGATACACAACACAGACAGGAATATGGAGTTCTGTTGGGAAAATGCAAATAGTACAAGGTGTCACATGTCTCGTCGGGATGCACAGTACAATAAAGAGTTGCAGAAAACACATGTAAAGGTATAAAAGCAAGAAGATCCATTGACCCGGCATCTCTCGTTGGTGCGTATCCCATGTTTGTGGTTCATTGGTATAGAAATCAGGCACAGCCAGCCAATTCACATCTTCAGAAGGAGACCAGCAATGGCAGCTCCAATATTTCTATCGGGACAGGTGAGTCCGCCTCGAAAACCTTACTCTTTTTTTCCGGTGCAGGTCTTCTGTCGGGAAGGCAGCCTGGTGACACCGAGAAGATTCTGCTTATGTAGCTGATTTTCGGTGCGAGGCAAATAAAATTTTGACCATCCTGCGTTAACAAATTTCTGTTGTCAAACGGCCGAGACTGTATGAATTGCAAAGCAAATCCTTGGGGCTTAGCGTGGAAAATAGCACAAACAATACTAATTTAATTCTCAATTGGATGGCGTTGCCTATTAAGACTTGTACACATAATAATATCGCCGCTGCTGAGCAAGCAGACTAAGTAGGTTTGCAAATTGCATTAATAGTAAGAAAGAAAAAAAAAAATAACATCAAATAAATTTATGCAAAAGGAACACAAAATATGTCCATGTTTTATTTAGAGAGCCAGAGAGCTTAATAGTTCAGAAGGAAGCACTGCCTTAAAGAGACCTTTCTTAAGACACCACCTTAGAGAGACCTTTCCTAATACACCACCTTAAGGGGGCCTTTCCTATGTAAGACACCACCTTAAAGGGGCCTGTGCTAAGACACCACCTTGAAGAGACCTTTCCTGAGACACCACCTTAAGGGGGCTTTTCCTAATACACCACCTTAAAGGGGCCTTTCCTAATACACCACCTTAAGAGGGTCTTTCCTAAGTAAGACACCACCTTAAAGGGGCCTGTGCTAAGACACCACCTTGAAGCGACCTTTTCTAAGACACCACTTTAAGGGGGCCTTTCCTAAGCAAGACACTGCCTTAAAGGAACCCTTCCTAAGACACCACCTTAAGGGGGCCTTTCCTAAGTAAGAAACCACCTTGAAGAGACCTTTCGTAAGACACCACCTTAAGGGGGCCTTTTCTAAAGACACCACCTTAAAGGGGCCTGTGCTAAGACACCACCTTGATGAGACCTTTCCTAAGACACCACCTTAAGGGGGCCCACCTTAAAGGGACCTGTGCTAAGACACCACCTTGAAGAGACCTTTCTTAAGACACCACCTTAAGGGGGCCTTTCCTAAGTAAGACACCACCATAAAGGGGCCTGTGCTAAGACACCACCTTGAAGAGACCTTTCCTAAGACACCACCTTAAGGGGGCCTTTCCTAAGCAAGACACCACCTTAAAGGGACCATTCCTAAGACACCACCTTAAGGGGGCCTTTCCTAAGTAAGACACCACCTTAAAGGGGCCTGTGCTAAGACACCACCTTGAAGAGACCTTTCCTAAGACACGACCTTAAGGGGGCCTTTCCTAAGTAAGACACCACCTTGAAGGGGCCTTTCCTAAGACACCACCTTGAAGAGACCTTTCCTAAGACACCACCTTAAGGGGGCCTTTCCTAAGTAAGACACCGCATTAAAGGGACCCTTCCTAAGATACCACCTTCAAGAGAATTTCCCTAAGGCACAGTCTTAAAGGGGCCATTTCTAAGACACCACCTCAAAGGACCTTTCTTAAGACACCCGCTAAAGGGACCTTTCCTAAGACATCACCTTAAAGGGCCTTTCCTAAGATACTGCCTTCAAGAGAACTTTCCTAAGACACAGCCTTAAAGGTCCTTTTCTAGGATACTGTCTTAAAGGGCCTTTCCTAAGACATCGACTTAGAGAAACCATTCCTGGGACACTGCCTTAAAGGGACCTTTGTTAAGACACCACCTTCAAGAGAATTTTTCTAAGACACAACCTTAAAGGGACATTTCCTAAGACACTGCCTTAAAGGGACCTTTCCTAAGATACATCCCTAAAGAGACCTTTCTTAAGAAACTGCCTTAAAGGGCATGTCCCAAGACACTGCCTTAAAGGGACCTTTCCTAAGACACCACCTTAAAGGGCCTTTCCTAAGACAAAGCCTTAAAGGGACCTTTCCTAAAACACCACTTCAAAGGACTTTTCCTAAGACACCACCTTTAACAGACCTTTCCTAAGACACCAACTTAAAGAGACCTTTCCTAAGACACCGTCCTAAAGAGCAATTTCCTAAAACACAGCCTTAAAGGGACATTTCCTAATACAGCACCAAAAAGGACGTTACCTAAGACACCCCTTTATGGGAACCTTTCCTAAGACATTTCCCTAAAGATACTTTTCCTAAGACACCATATACAACCCCCATCAATTTGCTATTGCTCACTTTGTCCCGTTTGGAGATTTCTCCTCACTTCCTATGTAGGTGACAAGGCCGTGCGAGGTCTTGCATGGCAGAAACCCTATAGGACGTTCTTATCTTTCCCTATTCTATCCATTCACAAAAAAAAAAAAAAAAAAAAAAAAGCTTGGGCTGCAGTTACATTTTATAAGTAAGCAATAAAAATCTTTGCCCTGGTGTGAGAAAACACGGCAGATTGAGGTTCATATCTATGCTGCCTGGTCATTAAGGTGCTCTAACCCCCCACCCCAGGGAGTGGAGGTCTGTCTTTAGAAGATGTTCCTCCTGTATAGCGGACGGCGAGTCCTGTCTAGAAGCTGTTTTCGTGGCGTAAGAATAATTTAACTAACTTCGCTCTGAACATTATCAAGTTTAATGATTCTTAAAAGTCGTAATTCTTCTTAATTATGTTTGAAGACCTATTACTAATTACAAGGTGACTGATAATATACTAGGTCTTGAAACTACGTAGTGCAGTCTCCTCTTCATATCCTTGAACATTGGAATTTAAATAGCAGTTGTTTTTTTCCCCTCACCATTCGGCCTTATGCCTACACGTATTAAAGGGCAGTTCGGGCAAATACCAAACAATACAAAAGTCATAAAATGACCACTTTGGACCTGACCCCAATAAGTGAAGATTCCCTATATTTTTTTTTGCATTAGATTTTCAGATAAAACAAAGACACAGAAATGGACCCCCAGCACCATTCAACATTAACATAAAATATATAGATGATGCAAGGCACTTCAAAAAACAGTGCTATCACACAATAACAAACAAGCCTAGTATATAGTACAACAGTGGTAAGTATCCCCGAGGTATGTTCTAGGACCAATCAGTGCAGAGATAGAAGGTAGCCTGTAACCACATGGCCAAAGGTATACGGAGTTGACGAGCAACCATATGCTATCATATAGGAGCAACCTGTAACATTAATTGTGTCTAAGCAATCCTTAAAATGTACCATTTGCTCTAAATTCCTTCTGAGAAGTAGTGATGCGTTTCCTTACATGTAAGTGTGTGCAGGGGCGTATTTACCACAAGGCAAACAAGGCAGTTGCCTAAGGCAGCATTTTTCAGGGGGGCAGCACTGCCCCCTGGAAGAAGGGACACATTTATTTATTTATTTAAGGTACTTATATAGTGCCGTCAATTTACGCAGCACTTTACATATATATCATACATTCACATCAGTCCCTAACCCTCAAGGGGCATATTCAGCATGGGGACCAGGTGGGAGTCGAGAGAGGCTGCTGACTGCTTGATGGTGTATGCACAGCCCGACTCTCGTTTCCAGGGATGTCCAGAGCTGTTAAGGTGAGTGATTTTCTCTCTGGGTGGGGGGGCAGGGGTGTTATTGGTCAATGTCAGGTTGGGGGGTCCAATTTTTTTGTTGCCTAGGGCAGCACAAAACCTAAATACACAACTGAGCGTGTGGAAGGGGTTAGTATCCCTTTAAGGGAAGCCCCTTCCTTGGGTGGATACTATGGTCCTTTAGTCCCTTATAATCTAGGGTTGGAAGAGTCTGAGGCAGAGTTTGATGGGAAGAGGTTGCCTACAGAACACTCTTATGTATGGTAGCAGCCCAAGGAAGTGACCTTTCTGGGTAAGCCCAGTAAAGACCCCATTGGAGAATACATCAAAGTGGATCTACACTGAGAAACTGGAAGTGCTGGTCGGCATCCTCATGTTAAACTTGAATTTGAGCTATACAGTGCCGCTGTTGGGTGCAAAGAGGAAGAGGAGAACTTGGGTTGGAAAGAATTGTGCACCTTGTTTTGATTACAGTAAAACATTACAAAGGCTAATCGTGTGGACATTCATTTCATGCTGTGTGCCTCAGGCCAGGAGTATGAGTAAACAAGATGGCGGAAATCCTCGGAACGGTAGAGGTACAATACCCTATTCCTGTCCTGTTGCAGGGGGATGGTGGGAGGTGCCAGCAAGTCCGTTGCTGGTGGCTGATCAGGACTCTGCTAACAAATGTGTCTGAACTCCTGTGCCTACAACGTCATAGCTGTATATCTGCAGTGTGAGATATGAGGCACTGCTACTGTGAGATTTGGTGATGTCATTACTGTGCAGCTCATTGTTCTCTCTGCTGCAGTGAAAGCTATACTTGAAGACTCGTAGAGGAAGGATCTCCCTGCTTCTACTTCATTAATTCTGTGGATTTGTGGCTTCCTCCAACTACTCTGTTGATTTTTATTCATTAACCTACCAGTTATTAGATCTCCAGTCATCAGGGGGGCAGCTCTGCCATCATAAAGCAATACTCTGCCTCTACCAAAATATCAGCTCCTCAAAGAAACACATTGTGGAATGAGGCACAATAGGCCAGTAATTGGGAGGGAGCATACAGGCAGCATACAGGCAACGCTGATGACTAGTCCTTTACCCTCTTGCCTTTTTTGGGGCACGTCTTCTACAGTAGAGGTGCTTTTTTAGCATATAATGCCAAAATAAGATAGAAGATGAATTATACACAATTTATGGAGTACGTAATCCACAATAAGGCGCAGCACTCTGATTTCAGAGCTGAAAGCTGCCATTTGCTTACAGAAAGCCCCAGGTCTGGTTGCTCCTGGGTAGTTCAGAAGTATAATGAAAGTATATAAAGAAGCTTATCATAATCTGCTGGTCAAGGCTTATTTCAAATGTAATACATTAGAGAGGACAGGTTTACTTTAAAATGAATCATTAAAGTTTACTTTCTACATGAATCAATGGAAAGAATGTCAGCATTACTAAATTACACTTCTATTATGAGTATAAAGAGCCTCTTTCTTCTCATGACATGTTTCAAAAACTGGCCATTGAGATGACCCAAAGTCCAAGCAAATATCATAGGGCCTTTGGCCACAGCAAGTAATATGGGAGTATTATGTACCCCAGGGGAACGGTTAAAATACATTTTTTAGGTTTCAGGAAACCCATGTTAAAATTAAATCATCGGGGTCAGTGGAAAGAATGTCACCTTTATATACAGCTAAAAAAGATCATTGGTGTCCAGGGGCGGACTGACCATTTGGAAACTCGGGCACTGCCCGAGGGCCTGGGGTCAGTGGGGGGCCCCATGAGATGCCCCTGGTACCTTTTTCATAGGCTTTTTTTGAGTTTGGGCAAGGACACAGGGGCCCCATGATCCCCTATTGCCCTGGGCCCCATGAGTTGTCATTCGGCCCCTGCTGGTGTCATATCACTAGCTCTGCTAAGTGGTACTGGACCAGAAACTATGTGGGCACCATCAGATGAGAGTTCAATCAGCCACAGCTCAAGGAACCCCTAACAATCAGCCACAGCTCGAGGAACCCCTAACAATCAGCCACAGCTCAAGGTACCCCTAACAATCAGCCACAGCTCGAAGAACCCCTAACAAACAATCAGCCACAGCTCAAGGAACCCCTAACAAACAATCAGCCACAGCTCGAGGAACTCCTAACAAACAATCAGCCACAGCTCAAGGAACCCCTAACAAACAATCAGCCACAGCTCAAGGAACCCCTAACAATCAGCCACAGCTCAAGGAACCCCTAACAAACAATCAGCCACAGCTCGAGGAACCCCTAACAAACAATCAGCCACAGATCAAGGAACCCCTAACAATCAGCCACAGCTCAAGGAACCCCTAACAATCTCTAGAAGAACCCTAGTTGTGAATGGATGCTATAGATTGGCTGCCATTACACTTCACAGACCCTGTCTAGTTGACCTTAAGTAAGATAAAATATTCAACAGGAAAGCAGAATCTGCATATGATGGTATACTCTACTGGTGAGATCTCTGAGCCAAGTTCCACACTTGCTATACCATCATGTCATGTTTCAAAAACTGGCCATTGAGATGACCCAAAGTCCAAGCAAATATCACAGGGCCTTTGGCTACAGCAAGCAATATGGGAGTTTTATGTCATTTGAGACTATAGAGCAGCCTTCCTCAACCTCCATACCCCAGGGGAACCCTTAAAATAATTTTTTTAGGTTTCAGTGGAAAGAATGCCACCTTACAGTGGTGGTCAGAATGACACCTTTATAGACAGCTAAAAAGATCACTGGCAGGGGCGGACTGACAATCCATGGGGCCCCCGGGCAATAGGGGATCATGGGGCCCCTGTGTCCTTGCCCAAACTCAAAAAAGCCTATGAAAAAGGTACCAGGGGCATCTCATGGGGCCCCCTACTGACCCCGGGCCCTCGGGCAGTGCCCGAGTTTCCAAATGGTCAGTACGCCCCTGATCACTGGTGTCATGTCACTAGCTCTGCCAAGTGGAACTGGACCAGAAACTATGTGGGCACCATCAGATGAGAGTTCTATCAGATACAGCTCAAGGAACCCCTAACAATCTCTGGAGGAACCCTGGTTGCAAGTGGATGCTATAGATTGGCTGGCATTATACTTCACAGACCCTGTCTAGTTGACCTTGAGTAAGATAAAATATTCAACAGGAAAGCAGGATCTGCATGACAGTATACTCTACTGGTGAGACCTCTGGGCTAAGTTCCACACTTGCTGTACCGGTTTTGAGCAGTTCCTACCATCCCTGCTTGTAAGCAGGTGCAGTCAACTTTCTCTACTGCAAGTGGCACTCAACTGGATCGATGCTGTAGTTGGGAGGAAGTCAAAAGGAACCTGGTTTCTTTATGGTTTCCTGATCCCCTGAGGCGGCGTTGTGGTTGGCTACACTGCATCCAGGTGACCCTGGAGGCTATCTTGGGTCAGCAGAGTCTTTTTAGGTACCTGCCCCCAAGCTTTGGTGCGCATTTTTCGAGTGGATAGTATAGGGAAAGGGCATCAGAAAAAGTGATTTGCGGCAGGTAAAGGGAAAGGTTAGGGGCATGCCATCCTGCATCAAAATCCTCCCCATTGGCTTCAGACTGGCCATTCCACCCTCAGCAACAGATGATGTTGGTGCATCTGAACCTGTTCCATTCTCAGGATGCACAGAACTGTGAGTGTTTTCTCACCCCGCTGGGCTGTTTGCATATTTGGGCCATTCCATCAGTACAAGCATTGTTATCTGCAACTGGACTCAGTGTGTTTACTGCCTCCGCACCACCCCGTCCCTACCCACATGCTAGATTTTTATATGTTATATTATGGAGAATGTAACAAGAAGAGCTGGAACACTCAAAGGTGGGCAGGAACAACCAAACCTCCCAGGTGGACAGGAAAAGAGTGGGGAATTATGCAGGGAGAGTCCACTGGTGGAGCATCCAAGACATATAAGAAGCCAGGAAGAGAAATCGAGGTACTGGACTTGAACTTTAATTGTTCTTCAGATGTTCGTTGACGGTGGTGTTTCTTGTCAAATGGACCTCGATCACTTGGTAGACACAAGGTGGGGTGATGGCCTCACAAAGGTGGATTCCACTCTACTTGAGGAGATGAAATGAATAGAAGGAACCAAGAGCCAAATGATAAAATGAAAGTCCATATATCTTTTATTCCTGTCCACCTCCCAGGTGGACAGGAAAAGAGTGGGGAATTATGCAGGGAGAGTCCACTGGTGGAGCATCCAAGACATATAAGAAGCCAGGAAGAGAAATCGAGGTACTGGACCTGAACTTTAATTGTTCTTCAGATGTTCGTTGATGGTGGTGTTTCTTGTCAAATGGACCTCGATCACTTGGTAGACACAAGTGGGGTGATGGCCTCACAGAGGTGGGTTCCACTTTACTTGAGGAGATTAAATGAATAGAAGGAACCAAGAGCCAAATGATAAAATGAATGTCCATATATCTTTTATTCTTGAGAGCAAAGTCACAACCAGGGGCGGACTGACAACTAATGGAGCCCCCGGGCAATAGGGGATCATGGGGCTCCTGTGTTCTCACCCACACTCAAACCACACCCAAAAAAGCCTATGAAAGGTACCAGGACAGGGGCGGACTGACAACTCATGGGGCCACTGGTGGAGCATCCAAGACATATAAGAAACCAGGAAGAGAAATCGAGGTACTGGACCTGAACTTTAATTGTTCTTCAGATGTTAGTTGACAATGGTGTTTCTTGTCAAATGGACCTCGATCACTTGGTAGACACAAAGTGGGGTGATGGCCTCACAGAGGTGGGTTCCACTCTACTTGAGGAGATTAAATGAATAGAAGGAACCAAGAGCCAAATGATAAAATGAAAGTCCATATATCTTTTATTGCTGTCCACCTCCCAGGTGGACAGGAAAAAAGTGGGGAATTATGCAGGGAGAGTCCACTGGTGGAGCATCCAAGACATATAAGAAGCCAGGAAGAGAAATCAAGGTATTGGACTTGAACTTTAATTGTTTTTCAGATGTTAGTTGACGGTGGTGTTTCTTGTCAAATGGACCTCGATCACTTGGTAGACACAAAGTGGGGTGATGGCCTCACAGAGGTGGGTTCCACTCTACTTGAGGAGATTAAATGAACAGAAGGAACCAAGAGCCAAATGATAAAATGAAAGTCCATATATCTTTTATT
The DNA here is from genome assembly GCF_062004578.1 of Staurois parvus. Classification (NCBI taxonomy): domain Eukaryota; kingdom Metazoa; phylum Chordata; class Amphibia; order Anura; family Ranidae; genus Staurois; species Staurois parvus. The sequence goes on from NW_028319427.1 coordinate 1,171,938, forward strand.
CTTGAGAGCAAAGTCACAACCAGGGGCGGACTGACAACTCATGGGGCCCCCGGGCAATAGGGGATCATGGGGCCTCTGTGTCCTCTCCCACACTCAAACCACACCCAAAAAAGCCTATGAAAGGTACCAGGGCAGGGGCGGACTGACAACTCATGGGGCCCTGGGCAATAGGGGATCATGGGGCCCCTGTGTCCTTTCCCAAACTCAAAAAAGGCTATGAAAAAGGTACCAGAGGCATCTCATGGGGCCCCCTACTGACCCCAGCCCTCGGGCAGTGCCCGAGTTTCCAAATGGTCAGTCCGCCCCTGGTCACAACTAATAGCGTGGTTGTGACTTTGCTCTCAAGAATAGAACAATATATAGACTTTTAATTGATCATTTGGTGTTTGGTTTCTTCAATGTACAGGAGAAGCAATTGACACCCATAGCCCACCAGGCACTGCCTATAAATAAAATGTCACTTTGGGTGGACTGGTCCTTTAAAAAGAATCCTCTTTAGAATCTCCACAATTGTTTGATAAAAGTGGCTATCGCATGTTGGAAATAACCTCATAATAAGCTTTTCTGCATGCAGGTGGGAGCAAGGCGGTAGCCTGAGGATGCAACAGTGCTAATAAACTCAAGTTTCAATTGATTTACCCAGAAACTTGAATTTAATTTATCCATCAGGTCCCGCGGAAAAAAAATTATCCTGAAATATGCGTTTTATTTTGCAGAACAGGGACAGGCGGGCTCAGGTGCCTCTTCTCCCCATGCCTCATTTTAACATATAATTGGGCCATATTTTTTACTGCCGTTCTGCATGTTAAAGCATGTCATGCCGGCTAGTGTTCCGGAAATATATGGCAAGGTTTCCGCCTCATAAGTGGCTGCATATTTTACCCAAAGGCTAATGCTAAGGCTCTAGACTGAAAAAGTCTGTATAAATCAATAAAACGGGACAAATGCAGGGAAAAATAAAAAGTTAAATTACAAAAAGGGCTTCTGCTGCCTCTGAAAAAAAAATGTAACCGGAGAAGGGCAAGATTTTTGTTTCGGTGGAAAAGGTTCAGAGGCTGGGCAAATGAATTCAAATGAAGATACTCATTTACAGGGCTTGACACATTTACTTTGAATCTAGGAGCCTGATAACAAAAAAAAAGTTAAAAGCCAGTTTTTTTGTAGCGTAGCGTGGGTTGTCACCACCCGGGGCTTCACGCGATGCGATTTGCCAGGCGACAATCATGGCCGAACCGCATCGCGTTTTAGGCACCATTGAGAATAATGGCACCTGAAGCTGCGTTTTGCAATCGCAGTGATTCTGCTGCAATCCCAAAACGCTCAGATGTGAATGGAGCCTCCCTGGTTCACACATATACGATTCTAGATTTGTTTTGAAACTCATAGATTTACATGACAGGCTAGATATTTTGTGTTCCTATCAAGGTGGTTCATACAGATGTGATATACACGCTTTTTTTTGCTCGCCATTGTGAAAAGGGTCTTCCGCGAGTTTGTAGTGGTGCATTCCAGACTTGCAAGTGATAGAATAGAGTGGCATGTGGAGATAAGTGTTGCTATTGACAAGAGTTTTTGTGTGAAAGTCTATTGGGAGGCATTTGCGCACTGAAGTCTATTGGGAGGCATTTGTACACTGAAGTCTATTGGGAGGCGTTTGTGCACTGAAGTCTATTGGAAGGCGTTGTTTGTGCACTGAAGTCTATTGGGAGGCGTTTGTGCACTGAAGTCTATTGGGAAGCGTTGTTTGTGCACTGAAGTCTATTGGAAGGCGTTGTTTGTGCACTGAAGTCTATTGGGAGGCGTTTGTGCACTGAAGTCTATTGGGAAGCGTTGTTTGTGCACTGAAGTCTATTGGGAGGCGTTTGCACATTGAAGTCTATTGGGAGGCGTTTGCGCACTGAAGTCTATTGGGAGGCATTTGCACACTGAAGTCTATTGGGAGGCATTTGCACACTGAAGTCTATTGGGAGGCATTTGCACACTGAAGTCTATTGGGAGGCGTTGTTTGTGCACTGAAGTCTATTGGGAGGTGTTTGCACACTGAAGTCTATTGGGAGGTGTTTGTGCACTGAAGTCTATTGGGAGGCGTTTGTGCACTGAAGTCTATTGGGAGGTGTTTGTGCACTGAAGTCTTTTGGGAGGGGTTTGTGCACTGAAGTCTATTGGAAAGCGTTGTTTGTGCACTGAAGTCTATTGGGAGGCATTTGCACACTGAAGTCTATTGGGAGGCGTTTGTGCACTGAAGTCTATTGGGAGGCGTTTGTGCACTGAAGTCTATTGGGAGGTGTTTGTGCACTGAAGTCTTTTGGGAGGCGTTTGTGCACTGAAGTCTATTGGAAAGCGTTGTTTGTGCACTGAAGTCTATTGGGAGGCATTTGCACACTGAAGTCTATTGGGAGGCGTTTGTGCACTGAAGTCTATTGGGAGGCATTTGTGCACTAAAGTGTATTGGGAGGCATTTGTGCACTGAAGTCTATTGGGAAGCATTGTTTGTACACTGATGTCTATTGTGAGGCCTTTTCCCATTGAAGTCTATAGGAGGCGGTTTCCCATTGAAATCTATGGGAGGCGTTTTCCCATTCAAGTCTATGGGGCTCGATTTCCAATTGAAGTCTATAGGGCACGATTTCCCATTCAAGTCTATGGGCTGTGATTTCCCATTCAAGTCTATGGGAGGCAATGTGTGAACCCAGGTGCCAGGATGCAATCCCTATTCACCACGGCGACTTGGATTTGCTTTTATTTACTGAAAAGATACCATTAGTAACATTCAAGTTGCTGTGTTCCTTCCAGTTTCCATCACACGTGTGAAGCCCCAGGCATTTGGTTATGTGATCTCTCCTAAATGCAAAGGTTAGCCAATCTGAATTCTGATTCTTCCCTTCAGCAGAGATCACATGACTAAGTGCCATACCAACACTGGGAATAACCAAAAGGGGTTTCAGCCCATCTATGACTTTCTTTCTGATTCAATGTGTTTATTGAATTTTAGACGTAAATATTACAATAAATGTATACATCCTCCAATAGGCTTCGTAGGATGGATATCAGAAATGTACATGGAGATTGGAGGTATAAGAAGTCACCACCTCCTAAATGACATCTCTGACTGGATGTCGCTCCATTTCCTCAAGCTCAACCTCTCCAAAACCAAGCTTCTCGTCTTTCCCCCTTCCCGCGCCCCCCCCCCCATCCTTTCCATCACTACCAACAACACCACCATCAATCCCGCCCAGCAAGCCAAGGTCCTTGGCGTCATTCTGGACTCAAACCTTTCCTTTCAACCTCATGTCAATTCACTTACAAACACATGCAGGCTCCACCTCCGGAACATCGCCAAGATACGCTCCTTCCTTACCCCAGACACCACTAAACTACTCGTACACTCCCTGATTATCTCACGCCTTGACTACTGTAACTCCCTCCTCACCGGCCTACCCCAGTGCAAACTCTCCCCGCTTCAGACCATCCTGAACTCAGCTGCCAGACTCATCCACCTCACCAGCCGCTCCACCTCTGCCACCCCCCTCTGCCTCTCCCTCCACTGGCTCCCCATTGCCCAATGCATTAAATTCAAACTGCTCACTCTGACCTATAAGACCATTCACAACACTGCCCCTGACTACCTCACCGACCTGATTCCCAGGTACCACCCTACCCGTACCCTTCGCTCTTCACAGGACCTCCTTCTATCTTGCTCCCTGGTCTCCTCCTCCCACGCACGACTGCAAGACTTCTCCAGGTCCTCCCCCATCCTCTGGAACTCACTACCCCAATCCATCAGACTGTCACCTTCCCTCCTCACCTTCAGGCGCTCCCTGAAAACCCATCTCTTCAGGGAAGCCTACCCCACCCTCACCTAACAGCCGCTGCCCTTCCCTCCTCCTACCACTCCATCCCCCACAGCCATTTCCTCCTGTACCTCTACCCCCCCCCTCCTAGATTGTAAGCTCAAAAGAGTAGGGCCCTCTTACCCCTTGTGTGCTGTTTGATGTTACTGTACTGTTTCATGTATTGTCCCCCCCTCTGTTGTACAGCGCTGAGCAAACCCTTTGGCGCTATATAAACTCGATAAATAAATAAATAATAAATAAATAAGAAGTGAGCAAACATAGCATGCAACGAATGTAGCTGACAACTCATGGAGCCCCCAGGCAATAGGGGATCATGGGGCTCCCGTGTCCTCGCCCACACTCAAACCACACCCAAAAAAGCTTATGAAAGGTACCAGGGGCCTCTCATGGGGCCCCCTACTGGTAGTGCCCGAGAGCCCGAATGGTCAGTCCACCCCTGGAATGTGGTATTACTTTTCTGCGGGAACCGGAGGAAATTGTTTTGGTGACTAAAGTAAAGAAACCAATGTGACAGCCTGTAAAACAATGGAGGAGAGGGGTAGTAGGAGAAATGAGAAAAAAGGAGGGTGGCAGAGGTAAGGGGCAGGGAGTAGGGGAGAGGAACATTGGATGAACCCTTGCCTCGCTATAAAGACAGGAGTTCTTGGTCAAAACCCACTGGAAGGTCACATGAAGTCCATGGTCCCGAAACTACTTGGTGTTTTTTGACCCCATCTATTGGACGTGCTTGGATCTGTGTAAAAGGACACAGTTGATTCTAGAGATAGTCTCGATCTTAGACTTTAATTAATGTAAACCTTTAGTTCTGGATAAAGCATGGAAAGATAAGTTCCTCTTTTAGGTTTTTATTGCTATCTACGACCTAATTTGGGTGATCCCTTCTCATTTCTTGTCTAATTAAAGTGTTTTAGACTGATCAGAATATCTGAGACCATTTGTCCACTTCCAATTTGATGGATATCAGACAGAACAGGAGGTAAGGTGAACTCTCCTCATTAGGGACACAGCAAAAGAAAAAATACGAGTAGAGTTGGGAAGGTTTCCCAATGAAGGAGAGTTCTCCTCACATCTTGAACCTCGATGTCCAACTCAAATAGAGGAGAAGATTAATCTCCTTAAAATGTATGTAAATCCGAAATCTTTTTTTTTTTCAGTATATTTTACATCATGCTTTTGGTTGGTTGTTGGACTGCCTACCTGACAGCCCTGATAGGCAGCCCATCGGCCAACTGACTGACATGGCAGGCTGACAACACTATTGCTAGAAGCATGTCAGTGGCTTAGCATTGTCAGCCTGCAACAGGAAGGACTGTTACTGGCAGGATCACAGAAAAGAAACTTTGCAACAGATTCATTAGGAATAACTTGCTTATCCTCTTGAGGACCAAGTAATGCATATGTGCCTGGGGGGCTTTAACGCCTAGCACATATGCCATGACAGTGGCAGGAGGTTGTGTGCTGGGAGTGATCTCACTGATGAGTTGTCACGGCTCTCAGTCAAGGCTTCTGATCATGAGCCAGCAGGACAAGCTTCCAACTGTGTGACTGCTGTGAAAGCTAGTCGCTGTGGTTACATGATGCAGAAGCCGCGCCGATGCCTGAGCAATAAAGCCCACCTATAGCTCACTAAAGGCTAGCAAAAAATTGCAAACTGCTAGGCTTCTTATTGCAGCAGAGGCATGCAATGTCTCTTCTGCAACAAAATACGCTTACCTGACTGTTCGCAGTCCTCTGCAGAATGCATGCACAGTTCCATTTACATTTCCGGCACAGTCCTAGTGTGGCAGGATGAATGAATACTGCACATTTACAAGAGTGACATCATCCCGCACCAGCCAATAGACAGCCAAAGATCGGCACGCAGGAGAAAGCCAGGGAGAAAACGCCGGCACCCCTGAGGAACCTTGTGGGTGTTTGACCATTTGTGAGGAACCTTGTGGGTGTTTGACCGTTTGTGAGGAACCTCGTGGGTGTTTAACCGTTTGTGAGGAACCTCGTAGGTGTTAGACCTTTTGTGAGGAACCTCGTGGGTGTTAGACCGTTTGTGAGGAACCTCGTGGGTGTTTTACCATTTGTGAGGAATCTCGTGGGTGTTTGACCATTTGTGAGGAACCTTGTGGGTGTTTGACCATTTGTGAGGAACCTTGTGGGTGTTTGACCATTTGTGAGGAACCTCGTGGGTGTTTGACCATTTGTGAGGAACCTCGTGGGTGTTTGACCATTTGTGAGGAACCTCGTGGGTGTTTGACCATTTGTGAGGAACCTCGTGGGTGTTAGACCATTTGTGAGGAACCTCGTGGGTGTTAGACCATTTGTGAGGAACTTTGTGGGTGTTAGACCATTTGTGAGGAACCTCGTGGTTGTTAGACCATTTGTGAGGGACCTTGTGGGTGTTAGACCATTATAGCATAGGCCTCCTGCCTTTAGTTCCTCTTTAAAGGGCCATCGGGAAGCAGCATTAAGGGGTTAAGTAAACTGCTTACATTGAGCATGTTGCCAGACATACTAAAAATTGTTTTTGCATTTACATACACTTACACGTGGCATTTCCATACCTCCCAACTTTTTGAGATGGGAGCGAAGGACACCTATTAACAAAATTGTTTAGGCATAGGACATGCCCACCTTAAAAGAGAATTAAACAAAAAAATGATTAGTTAAACCCACAAGCAGGGGCGGACTGACCATTTGAGCACTCGGGCACCGCCCGAGGGCCCGGGGTTAGTAGGGGGCCCCATGAAATGCCCCTGTTACCGTTTTATAGGCTTTTTTGGGTGTGCTTTGAGTGTGGGCAAGGACACAGGGGCCCCATGATCCCTATTGCCCTGGGGCCCCATGACTTGTCAGTCCACCCCTGCCCACAAGTGTTTTTTTTTTACTACCGCTATTCCTTTATAATGGCTTTTGAAATTTACAAATGCAGCAATTTAGAGATTGGATGAAAGATTTAGCCCTGGTAAACGCTTTTGTAAAGATAAAAAGATGCATTTTACATACAACTATATAGATCAGATCAAAATGGGGGACAAATGATGAGGAAAGAGGGACTTTGTCCAAAATCAGGGACAGTCTCTCGAAATCAGGGACAGTTGGGAGCTATGCATTTTGCTGAAAAATACACTCAAAGGGGACATGTATACCAGTAAGAACCCAACAGATGTTCTAACCCTTGCCTACATAACGTTTTGGCTGGAGTAGAACTTAGACATAGCTTTAGGTCAACATTTGGGTGCAGGTCCTCTTTAATGTGAATGAGTTAGGTAAATTTCAAGCTTTGAGTAAGAGGCATTATCCCAGGTTGCCTTCTAAACCCTTTATTAGTCAGAAATTTCTCCTCTGTGTGCACCTCTGAAACTAAATTGACTTTGTTTTTTGGGGGGGTTTCAAACATTCTCAAACTCGGAACTAAGCCTTACCAACTGCCAATCTCCTTCGCAGTGAGAAGGTACCTTATTGGTCCCCTGGGGTGCTCTCATTAGACATAGGAGTGGCAGCTGGCCATATGTACAGCTAATATTAAAGCGCACAGGTTGCAATTAAATAAACAAATGCGGAACACGATGAATTCCACAGCACTATTGAAAGTACATTGGTCTTTGTTCTGTTTCTCCCCATGCCAGTAAACAATGGAAACATCTTAAACATGGGAGCTCATCGACTTATCCCAATAAACTAAAGACAATTAGCAGCGGAACAGCACAGTTAATCTGCGTGGGAACAGTATTTGTTTCAATTAAAGCAAACCTGTCTTCGCTTATATAAACAAGTTGCTAAATAAACAGATGCATCTAGCTGTGCCGTAGTTTGTCCTCATTGAAACGGGTTATTTAAAGGGTCAGTCCAACAAAAATGTTATTTTGGATATGGATAGATGATGGAGGCTTTAGTCAACCATTAACTGTCGTTACCTTTTTTTTGGGTTGCTGTGATGAGATCTCCATGGTTTTGATGCCGTAACAGGAGTCCTCCTACTAAAATAGGTACTTATAATATAGAGGTGGCCATAGGTAGAAGAGGATGGTTGGACCACCATCCTTGCTGGAATGGTTCCTTCATGGGTAGGTTGCAGAAAGAAGTCAAGATGAATGCAGCTTTAAAAAAATCTATTTACTTCAAAAATGAACAGAGGCACAGCCAACCCATTTTAGGGGTTCTGGAAATCCCTTTTGGAGATTTGGGATTGTTTGTGTTTATTTGACATGCAGCCACAGCTGGGGTGCTTATCACACTGTAAGTCCCATAATATCCAGGCAATAACTGGGCCATAATGAATATATTACCAAAGCCCAGAAGAAGGAGGTACCCAGAACAACCAAAAGATGCACCCTCATTCGTTTTATCAATCAATTAAATAAATTCTTCAAAGTTGCAAACATCTTGAATACTTTTTGTGGCTTCTCTCACAACCAAAACCCAAAGTTGCTCATGAAGGATCCATACCGTTGATGGTCCTTCCCAAGAGTTAAGTCAGCCATAGACAGATTGAAATTCAGCCAGAGCAGCAGGAACCAGCCAACTTTTGATCCATGTATGGGCAGTGTGACGGGAGTGACTTTGGGTGGGGGGCCCATGGAACACAGCTCACTTTAGAGAGGTGGGGAGACCCTTGTCTCAGCTCCCCATATCCCTCTTATGTGTAAGTCACCCTGTGCCTGTTAGGGGTGCAGGGTGATATGTCATGATATTGTGCAGACATGTATAGGTGGGGTGGAGGGTTGTTTTAATGACATGTGGTTGTATCCCTTTGTTTTATTGTGTGTCTTGCTTGGGAGCAAACTATTATGGGATGTATGTGTTTGTGTATTGGCTTGGTGGGGGGTGTCTGCCAATGTGTCTCCTGTTGCTAGATGTGGTTTGCCCCGCCCCGTGTCATTATGCAGGGAGGGGGAATTGTTCCCTTGAATGCATATATCTTGTATCTGTGTTAAAATAAAGTAGTCTATTTCCTGGTTTTCCTTCAAGAGTGGTGTCCGTGGATGGTGTTTGGACGGGGAAACGGTATTATAATGGAAATACCCAAGTGCAGTCGGGGTCCAGTTCCATTACAGGCAGGATCATTGTACTGAAGATGATCTATCGATACAACCAGCCTGTCAGGTTTTTTTCATTCGATCACTGCTGTAGCCACAGGCAGTGATCATTCTAATGGAGGGGAAATCTCCCACTATCTGAATTCAATTGCTCCACGGGAGGGATTCCCCCATCAACACATTTAGTGATGATGAGGGAATCAAGCAATTTTCTTTTCTTCAACCAGTGGTTGAAGGACAAAAGATTGGTTAATGTATGGCCTGCCCTAAGAAGCCACAGGATAACCTTCCATTGCAGTGTACTCTATTACAAAACCAAGGACTATATGTGTTTATTTGACATGCGTCCACAGGTAGAGTGCTTACCACATTGTAAGTCCCATAACATCCAGACAATAACTAGGCCCCAATTCATGTATTACAGGAGCCTTGAGGAAAGGGTGTGTGACGGGAGTGACTTTGGGTGGGGGGCCCATGGAACACAGCCCCCTTTGGTGGGGTGGGGAGACCCCTGTCTCAGCTCCCCATATCCCTCCTATGTGTAAGTCACCCCGTGCCTGTTAGGGGTACAGGGTGGACTGTCCTGATATTGTGTAGACATGGATAGGTGGGGTGTGGGGGTTGTTCATTGTTTACTGCCATGTGGTGCATCCCATTGTTCTATTGTGTGTCTTGCTTGGGAGCAAACTATTATGGGATGCATGTGTTTGTGTATTGGCTTGGTGGGGGGTGTCTGCTGATGTTTCTCTGGTTGCTAGATTTGGTTTGCCCTGCCCTGTGTCCATATGCAGGGAGGGGGGGTTGTTCCCTTGAATGTTTATATCTTGTGTCTGTGTTACAATAAAGCAGTCTATTTCCTGGTTTCGTTCAAGAGTAGTGTCCGTGGATCTGTGTTCGGACAGGGAAGCGGGAGTCTAACGGAAATACCCTAGTGCAGTCGGGGTCCGGTTCCGTTACAGGGTGCAAAGAACCATCAAAAGATGTTAGATGCACCCTCGTTAGTTTTTTCAAGCAATTACATTCTTGAAGCACCTTGCTACTTTTTTTGCCAGTCTTGGCCAACCAAAGCCCAAAATTACCTAAGAAGGATCCATTCCATTGACAGCTCCTCCCAGCAGATAGGAAGACATGGGAGAACTCTCCAGTGCAGAGTACTTTACCTATTCGAATAGAGGGGAAATCTCCCACTATCTGAATTCAATTGCTCCATGGGAGGGATTCCCCCCATCCACACATTTAGTGATGATGCGGGAATCAAGCAATTTTCTTTAACCCCTGGTTGAAGGACACAAAATTGGTTAATGTATGGCCTGCCCTGAGAAGCCACAGGATAACCTTCCAATACAGTGTACTCTATTACAAAACCTAGGTCTAGATGTGTTTATTTGACATGCGGCCACAGGTAGAGTGATTACCACATTGTAAGTCCCATAACATCCAGACGATAACTGGGCCCCAATTCATATATTACAGGAGCCCTGGGGAAAGGGTGCAGAGAACCATCAAAAGATGTTAGATGCACCCTCATTAGTTTTTTCAAGCAATTAAATTCTTTAAGCATCTTGACTACTTTTTTTGCCAGTCTTGGCCAACCAAAGCCCAAAGTTACCTAAGAAGGATCCATTCCATTGACTGGTCCTCCCAAGAGATAGGAAGACATGGGAGAACCCTCCAGTGCAGCGTACTTTACCTATTCGAATTGAGGGGAAGTCTCCCACTATCTGAATTCAATTGCTCCATGGGAGGGATTCCCCCCATCCACACATTTAGTGATGATGGGGGAATCAAGCAATTTTCTTTTCTTCAACCCATGGTTGAAGGACAAACAATTGGTTAATGTATGGCCTGCCCTGAGAATCCACAGGATAACCTTCCAATACAGTGTACTCTATAACAAAACCTAGGACTATATGTGTTTGACATGCGGCCACAGGTAGAGTGCTTACCACATTGTAAGTCCCATAACATCCAGACAATAACTGGGCCCTAATTCATATATTACAGGAGCCCTGGGGAAAGGGTGCACAGAACCATCAAAAGATATTGGATGCACCCTCGTTAGTTTTTTCAAGCAATTAAATTCTTTAAGCATCTTGACTACTTTTTTGCCAGTCTTGGCCAACCAAAGCCCAAAGTTACCTAAGAAGAATCCATTCCATTGATAGGTCCTCCCAGGAGATAGGAAAAGATGGGAGAACTCTCCAGTGCAGCGTACTTTACCTATTCAAATAGAGGGGAAATCTCCCACTATCTGAATTCAATTGCTCCATGGGAGGGATTCCCCCCATCCACACATTTAGTGATGACAATAACTGGGCCCTAATTCATATAATACAGGAGCCCTGGGGAAAGGGTGCACAGAACCATCAAAAGATGTTAGATGCATCCTTATTAGTTTTTTCAAGCAATTAAATTCTTTAAGCATCTTGACTACTTTTTTTCCAGTCTTGGCCAACCAAAGCCCAAAATTACCTAAGAAGCATCCATTCCATTGATAGGTCCTCCCAGGAGATAGGAAGACATGGGAGAACCCTCCAGTGCAGCGTACTTTACCTATTCGAACACCTGGGACCATATGTGTTAATTTGCAAGACCAATCAGCTAGATACAACACTTTGTAAATAGTGAGCATTGCTCTTTTCTATACATATAATTGCAAAAACTTTTTAAATTGACTTTGTGCCCATTGGGGAATGTTCAACTTTGCTTGCTGTCATGGATAAATGCCCCCTGGGGTCCTCTGTTCTTTAAAACTGGCACAGAATGTGAGAACACAACTTTCACTCTGTACAGCATTGCAATGTCTCTGCACGTGGCACTATTTTTAGCTATATAAATGATATATCAGATACATATAAAAATATCATAGATTTCACTAATGGTTTTCAGGAGAGTTTCCAGCCGGGATTAACCATCAGGAGGCACAGCTTTTATCCTGGAAATATGCAGGATATTCACTAAGGGCTAAAGGCTCCTATATTACAGTCTAAACAAGTATTACATCCAGATATTATGGGATGCACAAGCTTCATAAAGAAAAGGAAACAAAACACTTCCATAACTTTCCCAACTGAGCCAAATCCTTCTTCATTGTCTCACGCGCTCCCCCTCCCGGACACTGCAGCTCACAATGGGAAGGTTTTAGTAAAAGAGGCAATGCTGTGGTTCCAGAAAGCAGTAGGTTGGACTAGGTGTGGTCAGGTGATGACTGACAAGCTACAGACTTGTGAATCAGCTGTGACAATACTTACAACCATGCCCCATGCAACATTTTTTCAGCTCAGTGCAGTGCAAGCAGGCAGAGCATATAGGAAAGTGACAACTCTGCTCGGAATTCAGAAGCAGTGCAGCATTGTTGCCACCCCATCACAGGAAGGTGCAATAGGTGGACTTCAATGGCAGGATCAACAGGTTTTTGTGGGATATGTCCCTATAACTGTGTGATACCCCCTGCTCTGAATTCAGAAGCAGTGCAGCATTGTTGCTGCCCCATCACAGGAAGGTGCAATAGGTGGACTTCAATGGCAGGATCAACAGGTTTTTGTGGAATATGTCCCTATAACTGAGTGATTCCCCCCTGCTCTGAATTCAGAAGCAGTGCAGCATTGTTGCCACCCCATCACAGGAGGCTGCAGTAAGTAGACTTCAATGGCAGGCTTAACAAGTATGTGTGGGATATGCCCCTATAACTGAGTGATACACCCCCCCCCCCCCCGCTCAGACAACAAAAGATATGTTAATGACCAATTCACACCTCAGACCTCTCCCACCCTTGGAAACAAAAGATATGTTAATGACCATTCACAACTCAGACCTCTCCCACCCTTAGAAACAAAAGATATGTTAATGGTCAATTCACACCTCAGATCTCTCCCAAACTTGGAAACAAAAGATATGTTAGTGACCAATTCACACCTCACACCTCTCCCACCCTTGGATACAAAAGATATGCTAATGACCAATTCACACCTCAGGCCTCTCCCACCCTTGGATACAAAAGATATGCTAATGACCAATTCACACCTCAGGCCTCTCCCACCCTTGGAAACAAAAGATATGTTAATGCCCACTCACACCTTAGACCTCTCCCACGCTTGGAAACAAAAGATATGTTAATGGTCAATTCACACCTCAGATCTCTCCCAAACTTGGAAACAAAAGATATGCTAATGACCAATTCACACCTCAGGCCTCTCCCACCCTTGGAAACAAAAGATATGTTAATGCCCACTCACACCTTAGACCTCTCCCACCCTTGGAAACAAAAGATATGTTAATGACCATTCACACCTCAGACCTCTCCCACCCTTATAAACAAAAGATAGGTTAATGCCCACTCACACCTCAGACCTCTCCCACCCTTGGAAACAAAAGATATGTTGTTAATGACCATTCACACCTTAAATTCCTTATGAAGACCCCCTGCCAGGTAGCCTTAATGACTCCCTCCACCAGACACCTTTCCCACCCTTGGAAACAAATGAAATGTTAATGAGCAACTCACACCTAAGCTAATCTCAACACATACTGCTGTCTCTACTTCTATTCTCTGTATTTCTCTGAAACAGTCTGAAATAGTTAATCATTTACCACTTTTCAGCGCATTCTGGGCATTTGGGAGGTTCTCCTGTGCTTATCTTTAAAAAATGCTTCTAAAACGCAAATGCGCATAAACAGACACTTTTTTTAACCTACGTTTTCCAGCAGTCCGTTTCCATCGTTCAGAAGTGTTCCGTGTACTTGGGGCCTTATATGCACCAGACCACAACTCAATTTGCTGCAAGCGCTCATACGTACAAAACGGGGGTGACCTACCTAGTAAAACAACACCAGTTATTCCTTAAATCATTTTTTTATTGTGCAATTTAATGAAGGTGAAAAATATAAAATTATAACAAGCTGGGAGAAAACGGCTTGAAAAACAAAACAAAAAACATAGTTTGGTTAAAAAAAAAAAAAAAGAAAATCTGGCTTCTATCCTGTAATGTATGATTGCTATCTTTCTACCGCCTCCTTTCTAGTCCTCCCCCTCCACAGTTTATTCTCTTAATGTGTTTTAATGCCATTTTGTCTGCATATTTAAGCACCCGCATTAGCATGCACAAGCTACGGCCATATTTTGCACCTGGAAAGGAACAAGTGCCTGGTAATCAGTCGGTACTAATTGATTTTTTCCCCCTCTTCTGTACATAAAAAGGTTCTGGGCAGCATTTTGAAAATACGCGTTAAGGCAATCTCCACGAGCGTACACGCTGATGCTGAGAGCGGAGTGCCGAAGGAAAAGAGGGGCGCCATGTTTCAACGACCAAAAAAAAAAAAAGTGAAAATTGATTAGCGGTAAAATCCTGTTTTCCTGCATTTGTTCACAGAAAGACTGCTTTACTTTATTATTATTATAATTTTTATTTTTTATTTTTTTTTTTATAGACATAGTGAATATATTTCATAGCGAAGAATATTTTATCATCGCTGTCCGCCGCCCCGTGGAGCTCACCTTATCTCACTACAGCACAATACACGCACATACATACAAGCACTTGGTCTGCTTTGATTAGAAGCCAGTTAACCTCTCGGTAAGAACTTGGGTTGAGGGGGCAACGTGGAGTAAAAGAAAACGAACGAACAATTGAAGGATGAATGAACAAGCGAAAGGGAAGAATGTACACAGGGTCAGGATAGTAATTGAATTCAGGACCAGGTGTGTATTTACAAGGCAAACAAGGCATTTGCCTAGGGCGGCATTTTTCAGGGGGGCAGCGAGTAAAAGAAAACGAACAAACAATTGAAGGATGAATGAACAAGCAAAAGGGGAGAATGTACACAGGGTCAGGATAGTAATTGAATTCAGGACCAGGGGCGTATTTACCACAAGGCAAACAAAGGCATTTGCCTAGGGCGGCATTTTTCAGGGGGCAGCGACTAAAAGAAAACGAACAAACAATTGAAGGATGAATGAACAAGCGAAAGGGGAGAATGTACACACGGTCAGGATAGTAATTGAATTCAAGACCAGTTGAGTATTTACCACAAGGCATTTGCCTAGGGCGGCATTTTTCAGGGGGGCAGCAAGTAAAAGAAAACGAACAAACAATTGAAGGATGAATGAACAAGCGAAAGGGAAGAATGTACACAGGGTCAGGATAGTAATTGAATTCAGGAACCAGTTGTGTATTTACCACAAGGCAAACAAGGCATTTGCCTAGGGCGGCATTTTTCAGGGGGGCAGTGAGTAAAAGAAAATGAACGAACAATTGAAGGATGAATGAACAAGCGAAAGGGGAGAATGTACACAGGGTCAGGATAGTAATTGAATTCAGGACCAGTTGCGTATTTACCACAAGGCAAACAAGGCATTTGCCTAGGGCGGCATTTTTCAGGGGGGGCAGCGAGTAAAAGAAAACGAACGAACAATTGAAGGATGAATGAACAAGCGAAAGGGGAGAATGTACACAGGGTCTGGATAGTAATTGAATTCAGGACCAGATGCGTATTTACCACAAGGCAAACAAGGCATTTGCCTAGGGCGGCATTTTTCAGGGGGGCAGTGAGTAAAAGAAAATGAACGAACAATTGAAGGATGAATGAACAAGCGAAAGGGGAGAATGTACACAGGGTCAGGATAGTAATTGAATTCAGGACCAGTTGCGTATTTACCACAAGGCAAACAAGGCATTTGCCTAGGGCGGCATTTTTCAGGGGGGGCAGCGAGTAAAAGAAAACGAACGAACAATTGAAGGATGAATGAACAAGCGAAAGGGGAGAATGTACACAGGGTCAGGATAGTAATTGAATTCAGGACCAGTTGCGTATTTACCACAAGGCAAACAAGGCATTTGCCTAGGGCGGCATTTTTCAGGGGGGGCAGCGAGTAAAAGAAAACGAACGAACAATTGAAGGATGAATGAACAAGCGAAAGGGGAGAATGTACACAGGGTCTGGATAGTAATTGAATTCAGGACCAGATGCGTATTTACCACAAGGCAAACAAGGCATTTGCCTAGGGCGGCATTTTTTCAGGGGGGCAGCGCTGCCCCCTGGAAGAAGGGACTGAAGAAGGGATACAGGCGACATGGGGATCAGGTGGGATCTGAAAGAGGCTGCGGGCTGCTTGACGGTATATGCAGAGCCCGCCTCTCATTCCCGAGGATGTCCGGAGCTGTGAATGTGAGTGTCTTTCTCTCTCTCACCGGGTGGTTAAGGCGGTGTATGGGGGGCAATGTTAATGGAAGGCTCTCTCGGGTGGGAGGCAGGGGTGTTGTTGGTCAATGCCTCAGGCTTTCTCCTCCACGGGGGTGGGGGGTGGCGTTGTTCAGTGTTAGGCTCTCTCCACGGGGGGGTGCGGGGGTGGCCAATTTTTGTGTTGCCTGGGGCAGCACAAAACCTACATACACCACTGTTCAGGACCAAGGTGCTGAAAGGCAAAAGCGCTAACCCATCAGCCACTGTCCCACCCATCTGGCTGGGTACAATGAATGTGTTCTCCATTTTCCTCTTCCTATCTGCTTCCAAACTCCTCTCCTCCCTTCTGTTCTCCCCTCTCCTCTTCCTATCATCTGCCCTTTCGTGCCCTCTGACCTCCTCTCCTCCCCTCTGTTCTCCCTTTTCCTCTTCCTATCTGCTTCCAAACACCTCTCATCCCCTCTGTTCTCCTTTCTTCTCTTTCTTATCCTGCCTTCTGCACTCCTCTCCTCCCTTCTGTTCTCCCCTCTCCTCTTCCTATCATCTTTCCTTTCATGCCCTCTGACCTCCTCTCCTCCCCTCTGTTCTCCCTTTTCCTCTTCCTATCTGCTTCCAAACACCTCTCCTCCCCTCTGTTCTCCTTTCTTCTCTTTCTTATCCTGCCTTCTGCACTCCTCTCCTCCCTTCTGTTCTCCCCTCTCCTCTTCCTATCATCTTCCCTTTCGTGCCCTCTGATCTCCTCTACTCCCCTCTGGAAGCAGATAGGAGGAGGAAAAGGGAGAACAGAGGGGAGGAGAGGTGTTTGGAAGCAGATAGGAAGAGGAAAAGGGAGAACAAACACCTCTCCTCCCCTCTGTTCTCCTTTCTTCTCTTTCTTATCCTACCTTCTGCACTCCTCTCCTCTCTTCTGTTCTCCCCTCTCCTCTTCCTATCATCTTTCCTTTCATGCCCTCTGAACTCCTCTCCTCCCCTCTGTTCTCCCTTTTCCTCTTCCTATCTGCTTGCAAACACCTCTCCTCCCCTCTGTTCTCCTTTCGTCTCTTTCTTTTCCTACTTTCTGCACTCCTCTCCTCCCTTCTGTTCTCCCCTCTCCTCTTCCCATCATCTTCCCTTTCATGCCCTCTGATCTCCTCTCCTCCCCTCTGTTCTCTCTTTTCCTCTTCCTATCTGCTTCCAAACACCTCTCCTCCCTTCTGTTCTCCTTTCTTCTCTTTCTTATCCTGCCTTCTGCACTCCTCTCCTCCCTTCTGTTCTCCCCTCTCCTCTTCCTATCATCTTTCCTTTCATGCCCTCTGAACTCTTCTTTTCCCCTTTGTTCCTCCCTTCATTTTACTGCGTGTACCACCCCCCCCCCCAATCTTTTTCTCTCTCTTCCCCTTTGTTCCCCCTTCTCTTAGTACTCTCCTCTTCTTTCCTGCCCTTTTACTCCTCTTTTTCCTTTCCTACCTTCTCCACCCCTCGTAATTCGAATAAAGAGCATGGCACCACCTTGTAAGAGCCATGGTAGGCAGGGGCGGACTGACCATTTGGAAACTCGGGCACTGCTCGAGGGCCCAGGGTCAGTAGGGGGCCCATGAGATGCCCCTGGTACCTTTTTCATAGGATTTTTTGAGTTTGGGCAAGGACACAGGGGCCCCATGATCCTCTATTGCCCGGGGGCCCCATGAGTTGTCAGTCCACCCCTGATGGTAGGTATGCAGACCTGGCTGCTCTCCAGTATCTACCAACAACTACAATATTTGGGTGGAATGGCACAACCAGAATACATAAACAAATACCGGGTCAAATTCCTGGAAACCGGACTCCCCACACAACAGTCATGTTTGACGCAGCAAGGATCGATTTGAAGAATACGGTCATCCAAAGCCACAAATCGGAACTTACACCAACCTACACAGGGGCGGACTGACCATTCGAGCACTCAGGCACTGCCCGAGGGTCCGGGGTCAGTAGGGGGCCCCATGAAATGCATCTGGTACTTTTTATAGGCAATTTTGGGTGTGCTTTGAGTGTGGGCAAGGACACAGGGGCCCCACGATCCCCTATTGCCCGGGGGCCCCATGAGTTGTCAGTCCGCCCCTGAACCTACACCAGCCTGACTTCAGCCGAGTGAGATCTGACTTAGCGCCCGTGAGTCAGTACACTTTTGCGCGTCATCGCCGCTTTGTGCGATTCCAGCTTGTGCCCGATGTTTATCTCTGAGAATACTTTATTTCACGTGAGATTATCAGAAAAATATTTCAGAACTATTCATGACCCACAAAAACAGCTGACCGGGCTGTAGCCTCTAAAGTAAATCGGACATGATTTGACCATTTCACAATCGCTTGTGACATTTTAATGCTTTTGGTAAAACATCAGATGGGTGAATTTAGGACTGGCTTCTATGAAATAATAAAACGTACCTTTTACTGCGGTATAAATAAACGTACAAGAAACAAGAGCAACAAGTTTTACAAAAAAAAAGTCTAAAAAAAAACATTTCTTACACATTATTATGAAAATATTAGTAATTAAGTAATATTAATACCATTGCAAACTAGGGACATAGTAGTGCTAAAGCAACAATGTTAAAAGAGAGTCACAGAAGTGCACTTAGTTCTGTCCTCCTGTGACCCAGATTCAGCCGACAACGGGCTAAGGTCCGCTATCGGCTGATGTCACAGAGCTAGTCCAGACTTTGCAGGGATCCTGACAATAATGCTGGGATCCTCCCAGATGCCTGAGCGCTGGAGGGGCAGAGCAGAGAGCGGTGACTTACAGATCGCTGAAGACTGAGAACTGAGTGGTCAGCAGTCTTTCATCGATCAGTTCTCAGTCTTAGAGGCAGCGGGGGACATATGCAGTGTTGAACAGATGCTGCACCCACCTAGGTGAGTATGTCTGTATTTTCTTTTTAAAACCCACACTTCTCAGAGCAGAGAGCGGTGACTGACAGTCAGATTCAGATGTAAAGGAGACACTTTGTGGATTCAGGTGTAAAGGGGAAACTGCGGATTCAGATGTAAAGGGGAAACTTTGCAGATTCATATGTAAAGGAGAAACTTTGTGGATTAAGATGTGAAGGGGAAACTGAGGAAACTGAGGATTCAAATTAAAGGAAAAACTTTGTGGATTCAGATGTAAAGGGGAAACTCTGCAGATTCAGATGTAAAGGAGACACTTTGTGGATTCAGATGTAAAGGGGAAACTGGATTCAGATGTAAAGGGGAAACTGCAGATTCAGATGTAAAGGAGACACTTTGTGGATTCAGATGTAAAGGGGAAACTGGATTCAGATGTAAAGGGGAAACTGCAGATTCAGATGTAAAGGAGACACTTTGTGGATTCAGATGTAAAGGGGAAACTGCGGATTCAGATGTAAAGAGGAAACTTTGCAGATTCAGATGTAAAGGAGACACTTTGTGGACTAAGATGTAAAGGGGAAACTGTGGATTCAGATGTAAAGGGGAAACTTTGCAGATTCAGATGTAAAGGAGAAACTTTGTGGATTAAGATGTAAAGGGGAAACTGAGGATTCAGATGTAAAGGAGAAACTTTGTGGATTAAGATGTAAAGGGGAAACTGAGGATTCAAATTAAAGGAGAAACTTTGCAGATTCAGATGTAAAGGAGACACTTTGTGGATTAAGATGTAAAGGGGAAACTGAGGATTCAGATGTAAAGGAGAAACTTTGTGGATTAAGATGTAAAGGGGAAACTGAGGATTAAGATGTAAAGGGGAAACTTTGCAGATTCAGATGTAAAGGAGAAACTTTGTGGATTAAGATGTAAAGGGGAAACTTTTCGGATTCAGATGTAAAGGGAAACTCTGCGGATTCAGACATAAGGTTGGACTCTTGTGATGAAATCCATATGATTAGAAATGTTATTTAGGCACGCAATATATGTAGAGTGTATACTGCAAAAACAATTTGCCGTGATCTGCTAAAGTGTTCGGGTTTGGCTTGAAGGAAAGGTGGCAGCCCTAGCCAAGATGACAGGAAGGGGGCAGAACATGTGAAAGGGTCCTGCTGCGGGACCATAATAAATCTCTGCACAGGCTATGTACAGCACAGTGATGACATCATTACAGGTTTTGCAAAGCCTTTGAGTCCAAGCAAAACGATATCCTTTGTGTGAAGTGCTTGCCTCAATGTCCCTCCCCTCAATGCTTGCTTATTTCAGAAGCGGCACATACAGGGACATACTAAGCCTCTCATGGGGCTCTGTAGTGACCCCGGGCCCTCAGGCAGTGCCTAAATGGTCAGTCCGCCCCTGGTGGAGCAGGTCCGCTGTCACCCCGTGGAACAGGTGTCACCCGGTGCAGCACGCACCCCTGGCACCTGCCTAGGGATTCCCTTGCCCTCCGGGCAGCACTTCACCCTCTGAAACAGACACTGTCGGCATCTCTCCACAGTCACATCTTGTCCGCATTGAACTGTGAGTTGCTTCCCTAAGCGGTGCTCTCCTACTAGGGTGTTTGTAGCGATGGCATCCTGCTTAATACAAGTTTCAAGTTTTATTGTAATTGGACTCTGCCGCTGTCCCACACTGCACCTCCCCACATGCTTACTGGAGCCTCCTTCCAACAACAGGCGGAACCAATCAACTCCACTAGGCTTAGGGAAAACCTGCAGATTCCAGAAAAGGTAAAAAAATAGCTCAAGCTGGCTACAGCCCAGCAATAAAGTAAAGTTGATCCAGGGAATATCCGATTGCCTCTCGGGGGATCAGGAAGGACTTTTTTCCCCTGCAGGAGCAAATTGGATCATGCTTTGCTGGGTTTTTTTGCCTTCCTCTGGATCAACTGTGGGTGTAGGATTAACTTTTTTTTTTTAATGGTTGAACTGGATGGACTTTTGTCTTTTTTCATCCAGACTCACTATGTAACTAATAACACATAATACATTTAGCTATGGACGCAACGGGATAGGGCAGGGTCCCTACACACATAAGATGTTTGAGAAGAACAATTAGCTATGGACGCAACGGGATAGGGCAGGGTCCCTACACACATAAAATGTTTGAGAAGAACAATTAGCTATGGACGCAACGGGATAGGGCAGGGTCCCTACACACATAAGATGTTTGAGAAGAACAATTAGCTATGGACGCAACGGGATAGGGCAGGGTCCCTACACACATAAAATGTTTGAGAAGAACAAAAGTTACAGTCCACAGTATATATGGAGACTAAAGACGAGATAAAAGAAGAAGATACAGAAACAAGCCAAGCTGTTGAATTTTTATATAATGTAAATGAACCATTGCTCCAAATCTGGGGCTGTTTCTCAGTAGAAAATTCATGTTTTTTTTTTCAGAATGCTAAAGCGGGCGTCTCTGAAAGCAATTAAGTAGCTGCGGGTCCTTTCTACCCCTAGTGAAGAGCTGGATTGAGGTTATGACAGTCAGAAAGCATTGTGAAAGCCCAGGATTCAACCTTTGCTGCGGGAATAGAAGAAAATGTGATTGTATTATAAAAATAGCTGAACAAACAGCGCGTCTCAGATATCAAGGTCAAGCTAAGTGCCCTCTACCCAGAAGAAGGTGGGATGTACACATGATGGCTCTCAAGGGGCCTACACACATGAGAACACAAGATAGAATTGACACGCAAGGAAAATATACACATGCGTAGGCCAATGGGCGTAAAAACGTTGCTTGCAAAAAAAATAATGTTTTTGTTACTTCTGCACCTTGCATCTTTTCCAAGACCAAGGCCTGACTGAAAAGAAAAGAATGGTTCTGTCCATATGGCACGTCTTCATGTAAGTATTTATGTCTTGTCCCAGAAAGGAAACACAACATGCAAGGTGTGTATCGCTTTCCTGTTTTATGTTCTCTATTGATTGAAAGTCATGGATTTTAAAATAAATAAGCGCAGCGCTAAAATAAATAAAAGTATTATAAAAGTCTGTCCATCAATAAATAAATGTGATCAATTGCCCAAAATATATAAAATTAAAAATGCCAGTCTGTGCAGATAAATGGTGAGGAATCACAGTAAAATCCAGAAGTGGTGCTCCAAATAGTGTGGTAAAATTACGCACTCACCAGATGCGTAATAAATATACGCATTGAATGAATCAATGGAGGTTGCATTAAGGATATGGATCTGGTCTTGGGCAAGGAAAATCCTCCCTCTAGGTGGGTGGTGTTGTCAGGAGCTCACGAAAGGTAAAGGGATCCAGCTGGCCAGAGGTTCCTTTAACCTCCCTGGCGGTATGATTATGTCAGGAATTTTGTACCAAAAGCGGTACCATTTTTTAGCATGGAAATTTGGTGTTATGTATTGTAGGCCTGTAATTCTTAGTAATTACTTAATAAATACTTATAAAAAATAATAATATAATAATAAATTTAATTCAATAATATAATCAAACCAAAAACACTGAAATGTGAAATATAGCGCCAAGTTCGCACATCGCTGAGCAAAGTCGCAGAATCGTTTTCAGTGTCTGATGAGGAATTTCCCCCACCAATCATTATCACTCAATTCTGCAAGTGGTTCTGATTTACTATCGCTGTTCTCTAGCCGGTCTAAAACCGCGTCTGACCTAAAGGGACGCTTTTTGGACGTTTCTCAGTTTCCAGGCAGAAAGAACAGTAAAAATGCAGGCAGGGCGCCGGACAAAGCACTCGGGACAAAATGTATGTGAAATGGTTTGATACAGGAATGTTTTGCTATGAAATAATCGTTTTAAAAAAAATGTCATTTTTTAAAAATTTTCACATTTGCCGCCGGTACCGGCGCCCGTACGTCCCGATGTCACAGGGACCGGAACACGGAAGCCAGATGCCGGCATCGGCCGGAGGAGATGGCCGGGGATGCTGCAGGGGACGCATCGTGGGAGCGAAGGACAAGGTAAGCCCTGCAGGGAATCCCTGTGCAACGCCGCATGGTAAACCCGAGTGTAGCTCAGGGTTATCGCTTTTGGTACTGAAACTCTACCCCGAGCTACACCCGGGAATACCGCCAGGGAGGTTAAGGGGGTATATATATATATACCGTATTTTCCGGCGTATAAGACGACTTTTTACCCCTTTAAAATCTTCTCTAAAGTCGGGGGTCATCTTATACGCCGGTATACGGCATACTGACACTTTTTAGGGGGGCGGCGGCACCGCACCACCTTCCAAGGGACACTAAGTACAGGGGTGGGCAGGGGCTGGTGTTTCTTACCTGGCTCCGGTCCCACGACGATCCGGTCCAGGAAGCGCGACTGCTCCTTCATTCGGTTCGGCTACTGGATGTTCGCGCGGCTGCTTGGCTTCGCCTCCTCACCGGTGATTGGCCGCCAGGCACACAGGCGGCCAATCACGGACATTTTAACAGGAAAAGTAGGGGGTCGTCTTATACGCCCAGTCGTCTTATACGCCGGAAAATACGGTATATATATATATATATATATATATATATATATATATATATATATAAATAATAATATATAAAAAAAAAAAATAAAAATGTAAAAAATGTTTAAAAAATTATAATTTTTGGTTATAAACTAATTTGGGTTATTTTTGTTTTACTAAAAAGATAACTAAATACATTCTGGCCAAGATTTATGAAGAAAGATTATTTATTTGCAAAATTTTATAAGAAAAACACTTTTTTTCAAATTTTTTGCACTTTCATTTATATAGCAAAAAAAAAATTAAAATCCCAGCGGTGAATAAATACCACCAAAATATAGTTTTATCTGTTTCAAAAAAATGCAAAAAAATTCACATGGGTGCAGTGTTGCATGACCGCGCAATTGTCATTCAAAATGTGAATGCTGAAAATTGGCCTGGACAGGAAGGGGGTAAAAGTGTCCGGACTGGAAGGGGGTGAAAGTGTCCGGACAGGAAGGGGGTAAAAGTGTCCGGACTGGAAGGGGGTGAAAGTGTCCGGACTGGAAGGGGGGGAAAGCGTCCGGACTGGAAGGGGGTGAAAGTGTCCGGACTGGAAGGGGGTGAAAGTGTCCAGACTGGAAGGGGGGGAAAGTGTCCAGACTGGAAGGGGGTGAAAGTGTCCAGACTGGAAGGGGGTGAAAGTGTCCAGACTGGAAGGGGGTGAAAGTGTCCAGACTGGAAGGGGGTGAAAGTGTCCGGACTGGAAGGGGGTGAAAGTGTCCAGACTGGAAGGGGGTGAAAGTGTCCGGACTGGAAGGGGGGGAAAGTGTCCGGACTGGAAGGGGGTGAAAGTGTCCGGACTGGAAGGGGGTGAAAGTGTCCGGACTGGAAGGGGGGAAAGTGTCCGGACTGGAAGGGGGTAAAAGTGTCCGGACTGGAAGGGGGTGAAAGTGTCCGGACTGGAAGGGGGTGACAGTGTCCGGACTGGAAGGGGGTGAAAGTGTCCGGACTGGAAGGGGGGGAAAGTGTCCAGACTGGAAGGGGGGGAAAGTGTCCGGACTGGAAGGGGGTGACAGTGTCCGGACTGGAAGGGGGGGAAAGTGTCCGGACTGGAAGGGGGGGAAAGTGTCCGGACTGGAAGGGGGTGAAAGTGTCCGGACTGGAAGGGGGTGAAAGTGTCCGGACTGGAAGGGGGGGAAAGCGTCCGGACTGGAAGGGGGCGAAAGTGTCCGGACTGGAAGGGGGTAAAAGTGTCCGGACTGGAAGGGGGTGAAAGTGTCCGGACTGGAAGGGGGTAAAAGTGTCCGGACTGGAAGGGCGTGAAAGTGTCCGGACTGGAAGGGGGGGAAAGTGTCCGGACTGGAAGGGGGGAAAGTGTCCGGACTGGAAGGGGGTGAAAGTGTCCGGACTGGAAGGGGGTGAAAGTGTCCGGACTGGAAGGGGGCGAAAGTGTGCGGACTGGAAGGGGGTGAAAGTGTCCGGACTGGAAGGGGGGAAAGTGTCCGGACTGGAAGGGGGTAAAAGTGTCCGGACTGGAAGGGGGTGAAAGTGTCCGGACTGGAAGGGGGTGAAAGTGTCCGGACTGGAAGGGGGGGAAAGTGTCCGGACTGGAAGGGGGGGAAAGTGTCCGGACTGGAAGGGGGGGAAAGTGTCCGGACTGGAAGGGGATGAAAGTGTCCGGACTGGAAGGGGGGGAAAGTGTCCGGACTTGAAGTGGTTAACAGAGCCAACAACTCCTAGGCCTAAGAGATTTCGATGATGGAAATGTAACTGAAAACATTGATGTCAGTGTGATATTATGACAGTGCTGGGGCCCAGGGACCGGCAGACCCTCGTAAAGCTCGGCTAAAATTCAAGATTCATCAGTTATGCAAAATAACATGGCAATCACTTATGAATACCTATCCGCAGCGCGGGGACCATCGTCTGTCACAGGCAAGCTGCACTGGCCTTTCAAACTTCTCGGGATAATGGATCATCAATAGCAGGCGTCCCCATGTGGTGGAGAGGGAAGAGCTGAGTTAGGGGAATTGTCTTGCTGATTTAGCATTGTATGGTAAGGTTTGAGGCATTATACTCATCATGAAGCTACTTAACAGCATATTAAGCACTAATTGCAAATGTCACTGTCTCTCAAGGCACGAGCGTGGCTTTCTGCTGCACTGATGCAAAACTTACATTTACAGCCATAACAGAGAAATTAAAAAAAAAAAGAGCGCCGATAAGCACAATTTGTGTCTAAAATGGCCACGTGGCATAAATTCGGTTCCTTCCTAACAAACAAAATCTCCAAAGCAAAACCTTACTTCTTTTTAGAAATATTTTGGTATACGATATCGTTTCATCCTCCCTGGTCCCAACTTCTCAGCAGGGCAGGGACAAGGGGTGGGTGGGAGGGGCGGCTGCCCTGGGCGCAATAGGTTTACTGTAGGGATGGGGGTACCTGACAGGAGTATGGTGGACAGCAGCAGTGATTTTGACAAGTGAGTGACTCCTAGGCGTAGGCTCCTTTAAACTTGCACATCATGAACGGGGGGGGGGGGGGGCAATTTGGCATCTTTTCCCTGGGCTCTGGATGACCTTGTCCCAATTCTGCTTCTCAGTTTCATCCCCAGGAATTCTCATGTTCAGCTCCTGCCGTCTGGAATGCCCTTCCACATGCCGTCAGTCATTCGCCAACCCTCCAAGTCTTTAAATGTACCTTCAAAACCAGATAACCTTGACCACCTCTGTCCCACCACTAGGTCTTCCTAAACTCCAACTGCTACTAATGCCAAATCTCTGTCATCTTCTATATCTCTTGTTGTTAAAGTGTATGCCCATTATCCAAATGTACCCACCCACTCCAAACCTACCTTTCCCCTCTAGAGCACATCTGCTGAGTCCCCTGCTTTTGGCTCTAAGGAAGAGGGCTTGCCCTCGAAAAACTGATGGCAGTCACCTGGCGTGTATACCCAACTGGGTCCCATCCACCATTGTGACCGTGGATTATGAATTTCTATATTGCTGTATTTTATCTTGGTTTGTGAGTGTATATATATATACAGACGAGGACACAGGGGCCCTATGATCCCCTATTGCCCGGGGGCCCCATGACTTGTTAGTCCACCCCTGGGGGTGACTCAGAAGGGGGGAGTTCTTGTTCCTATTAAAAGAAAAAAAAAAATCCCTGGGTCTTACCCAATAGGGGACATGTTGAGTCAATTGCTGCAGGGGACAGGCTTTTTTACTCAGGTTGTGGTTTCTTTAGAAAGAAAATTACATTAAGTACTCTTTGTTTTCATGCATCCAAAAAAAAAAAAAAAAAAAAGGAAAATATATATATATATATATATATATATATATATGAGGATTCAGTTGGGCTTCAGCAATCTTTTCCCCTCTATTCCTGTCCTATTGATACACAAAGCTATGGATGGAGTCCCACCACTTTAAAGATTACATCAAGAGATGCATGGGGTTGCTTTCTGTTCCGTGAATGCCTATGTTGTGCAGAAACGAATAATTCAATAAAATTTTCAGCCTTGCCTGGGTCTACGGGACCAGCATGGTTACGGAAAAGTGTTGCCAACTTACTTGCATCATGCCATCTGTTCAACACCGGGCACCACTCTGCCCTGCAGTTCAGGGCAACCTCTAGCCTTCAAGTACAATTTAAGATCGGTTTCCTGATTAACAGTGAGCTCAACCAATTACGAGACAAGATGATTATCTGCCCATAAATTTAAAGCTGCAAGGGATGGGGGTTGAAAGATAGACTACCAGCTAATTGTATACACATAATAACAGAATATATATTGTATAATAGATTGAATTTGAATTAGAAAAGTCTGGTTGGAGCAGAACTGAACAGTCGTCTCCATATGTGAGTCTTAAGCTCCGCCCTTAACAATAAGCCCCACCCATCTATAAACGCTACTAGTACTGGGCATATGGATACTCATGTCACTTGCAATAGGTATAATGTAGCCCAGCCAAAGTCTGGACATACTGTAGTTAAAGAAGGTTTTCCTTGCTACCTGTGTCCCTGTTGGAGAGATTTCTCTTCATTTCCTGTCCCAGCAAAAAAAAAAAAAAAGGTGATGGGAAATGTTTCAAATAAAGTCAGAGATGGCAGCAACAGCACAGTTGTATACTGTCTGTGTTTTGTGCCTCTATAACCAGGATGGAAAGTGAAAGAAAATATATCCAACAGGAACACAAGAGAAATAGAAGTACTTTTGTTATGGTGTTTTGCACATGGACTAGAAGTACAACATCCGTGAGTTTTTAATTGCTATGTCCCCATTGGAGATATATCCTCGGTTCCTGTCCTTCCTGTTGGAGATTTCCTCATTACAGAACGTGAGGTGGAATCTCCCCCAAAAGTGTCACAAGAGCAGTAAAAATCCAACAGGTGGAGAGGAGCTAGCACCTCAGTTACATGACCTTCAATGAGGCAATTTCCCTTTAGTTCCTGGGCCTTGGGCAACCCCTCCTGCCCAACTCTGGGGATTGGGAAACTCTTTATGCCCAACCCTTGGCCTTGGACAACTCTTCAAGCTAAACCATGGGCCTTGGGAAACTGTTCATACCCAACCCTGGGCTATAGGCAACTTTTCATGCCCAACCCTTGGCCTTGGGCAACTCTTTAAGCTAAACCCTAGGCCTTGGCCAGCTCTTCATGGCAAACACTGTGACTTGGGCAAAGCTTCATGCTCAACTCTAGGCCTTGGGCAACACTTTATGTCCAATCCTAGTCCTTGTGAAACTCTTCATGCCCAACACTGTGCCTTGGGCAGCTCTTTATGCCCAACCCTTGGCCTCAGGCAACTCTTCATGCCCAACCCTGAGCCTTAGGAAACTCTTTATGCCCAACACTGTGCCTAAGGCAACTCTTGATGCCCAACCCTGGCCTTGGGCAACTCTTGATGCCCAGCCATGAACCTTGGGCAACTCTTTATGCCCAACCCTTGGCCTCGGGCAACTCCTCAAGCTAAACCCTGTGCCTTGGGCAACCCCTCCTTTCCAACTCTGGTCATTGGGAAACTCTTTATGCCCAACCCTTGGCCTTGGACAACTCCTCAAGCTAAACCATGGGCCTTGGGCAACTCTTCATACCCAACCCTGGGCTATGGGCAACTTTTCATGCTCTGCCCTGGGCCAGGGGCAACTCTTTATGCCCAAGGCTTGGCCTTGGGCACCTCTTCAAGCTAAACTCTTGACCTAAAGGACCACACTTCATGTCTAACCCTGTACATTAGGAGAAACTGTGGTCTGCCTGCTCGATTGACCCTACCAGCTAAATGAAAAAAAAAAAATCAAATATATATTTGTTAACGTAGTGAAATAATGTAGTCCAACAAACTCAAGGTAGTCTATATAATCTTCTATGAGGCCCCCTACCTACACATGGCATCTAATTGCCTTACTCCTAGCCCAGTCATACCAGCCTCCTCGAATTCTTTATTTTCTACGACTTACACAACAAGTTGATGTTTCCTCAATAGCCAAGCAGTTCATCACCCAGAATCCTCTATGCTTTCCCAGCTCCCGTTCTGCTATGACCAAAAGCTTCAAGCCCATTCTGTGAAAGTGGTTATCACCTATGCAACAAAAGGTTATTCATCAAACAAAGTTATTATCTCACCAGTGTGATAGTATCACTCTATGCCGTGTTACTGGAAGGCCTGATTTATAGAGGGACAATGTATTTTAGACACTGATGGATCCACCCCTGCAGAATAACACAGCGGGAGCTGATGGTATCTCCCGGGAGAAACTATTGTGCATAAGCCATGTTATTTACAATAGAGAGATGTAAATTGTAGGCAACAATCTCTTCAGTGAGCCGCTCGACCGTCCTCCTGTCATAACTAGTCAAGGCATGAGATGTACACTTAATGTTATTTAAGCTTTCCATATGGGTGCTTTGGAGTATAAAATTGACTTTCTAACATATAGGGAATTCACATATAAGCGTTTTTCCACAAATGTCAAAAACAGGACTTAAGCCTTCATTTAAAACTTAACTTCAGCCACAGTTTTATTTTTATCTTGATAAAGCAGGGAAGGTTTGAAACCTCTGCCAGGGTTTCATCACTGTGTGAGTCCTCATTAGGAAGACATGCTTCACTTCCTGTTCAAGTGACACCCAGTGCCACTGTGAAGAAAAGTAAAGCAAAATGCCTCCAACATGGACACAGCCAATGAAAACATAACAAGTAATCTAATCCTTCGCTAATGAAGATGGCTGGAGTTGGGCATTAGGAAAAGCAAGCTGAGACCATTAAATAACTTCTGTATGTCCATGTGGGCAACGGCAAACCTAAAATCACTGATTCCTAGCACAAATACAACCCAAATATATACCCATTAGTCTATCCAGCATAAAGCTGTTAGCTTTTTTTCAGTGAAAGATATACAAATTGTGGCTTGTACAGAAAAAGGCTTCGAGAGATGAAAAATGAGCTCTTCTGAACTTGAACTTGTTTCCATTCCCTATCTACTACAACAGGGGTCTTCAAACTTTCTAAACTAGGATTTAGATTACTGTCCTTCAGGCTTTAGGGGGCCTGACTCAGGTTAGTGGGAGGAATAGTGCCCCATTTGTGGTATTAGGGGAGGACTAGTGCCACATCATTGGTGTCGTTGGGAGGAATAGTGTCCCATCGTTGGGTCATTGGGAGGAATAGTGTTCCATCGTTGGGTCATTGGGAGGAATAGTGCTCCATTGATGGGTCATTGGGAGGAATAGTGCCCCATCATTGATGTCAGTGGGAGGAATAGTGCCACATCATTTGTGTCATTGGGAGGAATAGTGCCCCATCATTGGTATCAGTGGGAGGAATAGTGCCCCATCATTGGTGTCATTGGGAGGAATAGTGTCCCATCGATGGGTCATTGGGAGGAATATTGCTCCATTGATGGGCCATTGGGAAGAATAGTGCCCCATCATTGGTGTCACTAGGAGAAATCATGCCCCATAGATGGTGTCTGGGGGAGGGATAGTGCTCTGTTTCTGGTATTAGTTGGGGAAATAGTGCATCATTGGTGTCATTGGGAGGAATAGTGCCCTCATGCTGTCGTCAGAGGGAGAAAAAGTAAGCCATTGTTGGTGTCTTTGGGAGGAATGATGTCCCGTTGTTGGAGTCGAGGGATGGAATGGTGCCCAAAGGGCCAGATAAAGGGAAGCAAAGAGACCCATCCAGCCCCCGAGCCATAGTTTGGAGGCAACTGTCCTACAACATAGACAGCAATGCATTGCATTTTTGAAACATTGAGAACAAAATGGAAACAGTTGCATGTGTGTTGCATAAACAAATATATATTATAGCATTCTTTATAAACCAGGTTGCTGTGAAACCCTTGGATTCCTACAAAAGCTGCTTGAGGTTCATTAAGCAGTGAGTAGTGGTGGACTAACCTCCCAACTAATGTTGGTTGTGTAGGTCCTAAACCAGTGTCACTTAGAAGATTCATTACTTAAGGATCATTAGAACCTCTTTTCCCATCTCTCAGGTAAGTAACTGCTGATACCAATAACCTTTCTAGCTGACTGTAAAGGGGTATTCTTCCATTGATCTTCAATATTGGAGGCATTCTTTCCACTGGCCACCATTGTTAGGGACAGTCTTCCCCATAACCACAAACATAAAGAAAAGTCTACTCACTGACCACCAATTTAATAGGGTATTCTTCCCACTGATCATCAATGTTAAGGACAAGCTTTCTTTTGACCACCAGTATAAGGGGCAGTCTTCCCAGTAACCAACACTATAAGGAACATTTTTCTCAATAACCACCAATATTCTTCCCACTGATCATCAATGTTAAGGACAAATTTTTCCACTCACCTTCAATATAAAGGACAGTCTTTCCACTTATACCCGGTACTGATATATAATATTCTTCTCACTGACCATAAATTTAATGGGGCATTCTTTCCACTAACCATCAATGTAATAGGATATGTTTTCCACCTGTCCACCAATGTAAGAGGTTGTTCTTTCTCTTGACCACAAAAGCAGGGGTGTCCTTATCTACTGACCACCAATGGTCACTAAACCTGGTCGTATCACTGTTCAACTATCCCACTAATCACGAGTATACAATTCACCCCTGAACTATCCCCCCACCAATTACTGTTCCACGATCCCCCCCATAACACCTCCACAATCCCTTCTACTACAGCTTTACAATCCTTCCTCACAATAATCAGGTTTTTTAGGGTAAAATAATATTGTATTTTCCACCTGATCAATCACTAAGTATTAAAGTTAGGATAGCTAAGATATCTCAGATCTCATTATTCTACCCAAATGAGGGATACATCCTATAGATTTATATACTCGTTGAACCATTCAAAGGATCTAGATTTCTTCTGACCCACCAGCCTTCATGTTTCACATGGTATGTTGATCTGAATTATTCAACAAACTACATGAAACCAGACTAATTCTAATTTGTATTAGGGAGTGTAATGGTATAATGCTTCCAGGCTTCCGTATGCAAAGTGCAACTGTTTTTTTTTTTTTTCCTCTCGTACTTAAGAAACATTATTTTGCAAGTATTTCCTCGGGCTAATAAACAGGCAAAACATCTAAACATTACTAAGTAAGCTGTTTAAATAATGGAAGTGCCAGTCAGACTTTGGCTAAGGACTAGGCGTGATATGAAAACCTTGTTTGGTGTTTCGGGCAAGTTGTCCAATATTAGTTATGAGTTCAGTTCTCGCTCCTCTCCCTCCCAAACACACGTTTATATTTATCTAGACAAAAGTTTTTACAAGGAGTGTATTTGCACTATTTGTTCTCTTTTTATATTATGGGAAACAAACGCATATTAAGAAAGAAAAACGGTCAAGTCAAACCGGGATTTTCCAGGTATAAAAAGGGATGCTAGCGTGGTAGTGCTTGTCAGGGTCCTGTCCACGGCAGCAGTTCTGGAAGATCTGGCATTTCTGCCAATACTCTACATGGCCGCAGAAGGACACATCAGCCTCAGTCTGGTGCCAGACGGCCTTTATAAGGAGGCTCATCACTTCCTCTGGTTGCTGGATGATCTCTAGCTCCCCATGCCCTGTTCCTGTGACTTGTGACTTCCTGATACCGACTCAGCTTGTACTTGGACCTGTCTACTCTACTGAACCCCTGATCTGACCTTGGCTAAAGGATACTCTCTCTCTCTCTTGCTCTTCTGTGTATGACCTCGGCTATCCCATCTGACTACGTCTGCTCTGATTCCCACCTGGTACCTGACCTTGGCTTGAACCAGCTATCCAGTAAATCTTTAAATCCCGGAAGGGCTTGCATACCACGCACAGGCGCCTCCTGTCTGCAGACCTATCTCCGTGCACCAGCTGTGCTTTTGAGTGGACCACCAACCAGAACTCCTACAGGCGACCTGTGCAACTTTGGGCCTGACTCCCGCTGTCCCACTCTCAGGGGAGTCTGGAACTTAGCCGCAAGGGAAGCCCTCTCTCCATTGGCCTCCACCACCAGGTACGTGACAGTGCTACACACAGTAGTAAGTGTGTCCTAATACCATAAGTGTGTCCCTGATAATAGGCGGCCCACATGTCACAGGCCAGTCCAGAGACCGTTAATCAAGATGGCAGACAACAGTGGTAGTGCGTGCATGGAACAGTGTGCATGGAACAGCGTGTGATGATGACGTTTCTTGTGAGCAAAGATGTAAAAC